>NC_056742.1:426616247-426731247 GCF_019279795.1 Protopterus annectens | reverse complement strand
CACATGCCATGGATTCCCCAACTAAACTATCAAAGTCACCAGAACATGCTTGGTTACAGGTCTCCAACCCAGACACTGGCCATGGTATGACATATAGTTTGCATACAGGTCATTTGGTGCATCTCACTGGGTCTCTGCAAGAGACAACCAGATGATTGGATGTTGTATGTAACTGTTACCCAGAAGAATCAGCCATGTGGCATCAGTTGATAGATGGCCTGCTGACAAATTTCGGGTGGCATGATAATATCCACAGCCCCACTCTTCTCATCTATCCATGGACAATATCCTGGTACACACCTAGGAACACCTGCACCTATGGGCCCCAGTACCAACATATGTGTTAATGTACATTGCTGATAATAAGTGTTCATGTGTTTGTAAAACTGCTGTTGATAATTCCCCTAGGACCTCCTCACACACTGCACCTCCCATTGCTATAGTTAGAAATGGCTGCTGCTGTAATGTACCTTACATGTACCTTGTCACACTCTTCACTCTATGGGCTACCTGGAGCTTGCAGTACCAGCACAACACTGTTGTACAAATGGCTTGATAACCATGGGTTACCCTGTGAGTCCTGGCAAGTGTGTGTATATGTGCAAGTGTGTATATTTGTAGGATACATCATTCTGAGGCATATTGTCCAAATACAATGCAACTGCCCATACACTGTAAGGCATAGTGATGTCGCCTACATTCAGAGAGCCATGACAAACATTCACCCTACTATCCCAGTGACATGTGCAATAACTGCATATCCCTGTAGTAGGACTGTTGAGATAAACAAGGGTTTGTATTGCAGTCATGGTCAATGTGTGATTGTGGGTACGTCAGAGCATTATCATGGGTGTCAGTGAGCAACATACCCAATGTGTAGTGTGGGTGTTGAGTATACTGTTGTGACACCATGGTACCCCCATCACATGTTCCAAGGTCCACTGTATGAGGACCACTGTCACCATCAGCCATACATGTAACTGAGTATACTATACAGGCCAATGATGCCTGTGCAGTGTGCAAGGTATCTGTAACAGAATGGACTCACTGACATGTTAGTTTGCACTGGTAAACCCAGGTCTGTTGGATGTATCTATGACTGTAATGTGTTTGTCGGTGTGTCTATGACAGTATGGCATACTATGTGTTGTTCAGTAACACCCAGTACATCCCCCCATTACCATACTGTACAAGGCCTGGTGATGTTCCTCACCTAAGAAGAGACTCAAGACACACCTCATCCTACAGCTGTGTGTTGTGTGCAATTATTATCAATACATCCCTAGGTAGGGGTTCTACTGTCAGTGTTGCCAAATACATGTGTGTGTATATGAAGGGATCTACTTCAATTCGCTGAATATACATGTCACAGGAGGTCATCTGTCCATGACCTAACTGGCATATGATGACATTTCAAATGACTGCTGTGATGGGAATTATTTCCATCAAAACAGGTGGTAGATGTGTACATGCCTTCTTTCCCACTATAGAGCAGAACATTGATACTGGAGTTGGTATATATAGTTGGCTGTCAATGTTGTGGACACAGCCAGCCTCATTGGGGTTATTGTTGTGTGTATTCCGATGCATAGTCTGCTGTAATACTGTACAGTGTATCTTAACAGGTTAGGTAGTCATCAATCACATGATGTGCAGCTGTACAGCACCCCACAACCTCCAAAGTGTAGGGCTGTCCCACACACACCAGCACACCTATGTTTACCAATTCCAGGATTGCCGTAAATATGGGAAGGAGACACCTGCCCTGCCAGCACCATCGTTGATGACATTAAAGTAGCAGACTGATTATGTACTGCTGTGTTGCTTTGCCTATTTTGTCTTGGTGGAATTAAATAGGCTAAAATGTGTTCACAGACAAATACAGTGCATCCATGTGTACAGTAATGTGTGTATAGCATCAACACCAAAGCCTCTGTGTGTCTGTTATAGGAAAATATGTGGTGTGTGCCACCCAGTACAATGTACATTGTCCACTGTAAATGGGCTGCTGACATCAGCCACCATTCACTCATGTGTATACACCCCTCAGACCTATCAGCCATGTGGCACATGCAGTAATTATTATACAGACCTATTACCTGTGTGAAGCTGTACCCAGGATATGACACAGTCAAAATGTGTTACCACAGTGCCAAACCCCTTGTAGGACACAACAGCAGACAAACTTCTGATGACACATACGCACCTCCAACAGAAACGGAATACATTATGGAGACCACTATCAGTCAATGGTAATACCAGCTATATTGCATCATGCCTACACAGCTACACATCCTGACATGTAAGTATTAAACTTGCCTGCTGAAAAAATATTACACAGCATTACATTAATGCACCTTCGTACATTCAGCCTGTGCATCAGAACCATAGTAGCCTGTCCCTGCATCGATGTTATGGATGACAGGGATGTGGCACAGGTATCATCATATGCACAGCGTGTGGTGTGGGTTTGTCAAAGACCTAGGCTAAGCTGTTTGGTTAACATCATGTGTGTGTTAGGGGGCTTTGCTATTAATTGGGCTGTGAAGATGTGGTGTGTGTAGGTATGGAAGTGCCCTAGCTGTCTTGGTGGTGTGTGTGTGTGTGTGTGTGTGTGTGTGTGTGTGTGTGTGTGTGTGTGTGTGTGTGTGTGTGTGTGTGTGTATGCATGCACAGTGTTTGGCCATTTGCCTGCCCTATACATGGGTTTGTTGGTCAGCTGCTGACCGTACATGGCAGGGTGTGCAGTTCACTGTCTCCGGCCACGGACACAAGAACTGTGCCTGCCAGGGGTTCCACAGGCACTACCAGGTACAAGGCCAGATATGTTACTCTCCCCTGAGGATGACAGCTGTCTGGTGGCTCCAGGTCCCTGTTGGGAGCAGCCAGGGCCACGTGCACATGGCCTGCTGTGGTGTGATGTGGACAGCACCCACACTGCAATGCTGGTGCTGGTACTGTCACTATGGGAGTGGCTACGACTTCCTGCATGTCCACATAGACCTCCACCTGTTGGAGATGCTGACCTACATCCATGTGGCTTTTGCCGTATTCTCACCATACACTCTAACATGGACAGAGTATGGATGACCAGTCCTACTAGCTCGCCAAACTGTCTATCCATGACCTCTGCAAAATAACGGTGAGCACCTGCGAGATCATGGATGGTGTCAATAACAGCTGAATGCATAGCCCTCTGTAGCCTCAGATCTTGTCTGGTATACCAGTCCATACATGCCTGTGCCTCCATGATGGCCCAAAACATGCATCTAGTGACACCAGCTGTGGCACTGCTGCCAGGGGCATGATGTCCAGCAGCCCTCCTATGAGAACCCCTGTACATCTGCCTTTGTGGTGACCTGCTGGACATCCGGCTATGGCTGCTGTTTACAGACACACTTGCCATAGTCCCCACACTACACTGTTCCGTGCCACCACCTGCCAACTGCCCCTGATCTATGGCCACTGGTGATGGGGTATGTATAGGCAATGTGACTGTGTACGGGTATGGGGTGGATAACAGTGGAATGTCAACCAATGATTGTGTTTCAGGGTGACACATCACCCCATCCTCAGTCATTTTGCAGATTCATGACAATGATGGGCCACACATGAGTGTGACTTGGCGGTGTCCCACATTCAAAACAACATGTCTACCACCATAGTTTCTGTTAATTAACAACAATCCTACAGGTGTGCACTTGTACCAGCAGGGTACAGATGGGGATGGTGGGCATGCGGTGGACTGAGGTGATGCTTGTGCAGCTCATGTATCTTTATTAATAATGTCTGTAGGTTTCAGCCTTGGTCTCAGAACACCATAACACATTGCAACTCATGCCTGTGAGAGATTTGATGTTATGCATATGGTACCTGGAAAGAGCCCTGGATGATGTCCCCTGTGTGTGATCTGAGTACCCTAACCCATAGGCCACAATTATGCAGAGTCCAGGTAATTGTCGACACAGGTAATGTGCAGGCAGTACCTGCTAGACATTCCTGCAAGTCCCCGGTGTTGCTGCAGGTGTCTGGGCAGCCTCCATGACCGGTTTGCAACATGTGCTGTTATCTGCCTTGGATGGGCATCTGTTTATTTCTGACATAAATGTTGTCCCATCCGTCATACACACATACATGACTGTCTGCACTGTTTGCCATGGTATATGCAGTGTTGACGTAAGGCTACCTTTCCTACTCCTGAGTGCTACCTTTCAGATATGGGATGTATTACATGGTTTTAACAGGTGTGCAAGCCAGGGCTGCCTCTGTTGCAGGTGAGTGGGCTGATGTCATGGACAGATGTCTTGGACAACAGAACATTACTTGGTGTGACATTTAGGCCCTGCACATGATGGAAGGTGTGTATTCCACAAGACTGAATGCTGTCAGTACCTCACAAGCTGCTTCCAGAACTTGTTATTTGGAGTGTGTGCGCACATATGCTTTCAGTGTTTGTTAAGGTATGTATTCCCCATAATTGTCCTAACATACGGTTCCATATTACACATGCATTGCTTATTGTAGAATCACGTTACAGGTATTTGGAATGTGTGCACACATATGCATCCAGTGTTTGTTAAGGTATGTATTCCCCATAATTGTTGTCCTGGCATAGGGTTCCATATGAGCATTGCTCATTTTAGGAGTGTGTGTACACATATGTGTCCAGTGTTTGTTTAGGTATGTATTCCCCATAATTGTTGTCCTAACATAGGGTTCCATATTGCACATACATTGCTCATGTTAGGGGTGTGTGCACACATATGCGTCCAGTGTTTGTTAAAGTATGTATTCCCATAATTGTTGTCCTAACATAGGGTTCCATATTACACATGCATTGCTCATTGTAGGATCAAATTACAGGCATTTGGAGTGTGTGCACACATATGCGTCCAGTGTTTGTTTAGGTATGTATTCCCCATAACTGTTGTCCTGACATAGGATTCCATATTACACATGCATTGCTCATTTTAGGATCACATTACAGGTTGTAAACAGTGTGTAATGTGGTACTGTGATTTCCAGTGTGTAGATCTGGAATACTTGCCATTGTGATAGTGGTATATACAGTGTTTTACACACTGTAGAAGGGTACTGTGTCACACATGTCCATACTGTAGGCCATTTCTCCCACCATTATGTTCATCTCTGTCCACACATCTTGCACTGACAGGTTGTGCAGTATACTGCAAGCCCATACATACCCTACAGATATGGCACCAAAGTGACCACTGTGATGCAGTGCAGTTATCAGCAACAATAAGTGAATATGTGCAGCATGCATTACGGGTAGGTGTTTTACATGTGTGCATAGCACATAGCATGGCCATAACATGGCCAGTGTATTGGCAAACATGAAATAGAAAAAAATCCATACTCACCAGCCACAAGCTGCTGCCCTAGTTGGATACCAGAGGGACCTACATAGTTGTGTGAGAAATATAATATCAGTAGCCACACCTGTGCCATTGGTACAGGGTGGGAGCAGCATTTCAGAACATCATCTATACAAACCCACAATACTAGAGATTATGCACATCTGCTCCTTAATACACTGCAGCAACAGACTATATTATCTGACATATGCATATATATATATATATATATATATATATATATATATATATATATATATATATATATATATATATATATATATATATATATATATTTATAGATGAGGATAGATAAGCAGCACTGGTCTACTAATGTGCCCTGGGGCCTTGCCTGGACACGCCTGTTCCATTGTTGGGGTGGCACCCACCTCCACAGTACTTTCTTTGGCTGCTGGAATTTGCCGACATGTGGGTGCCCCAAGGCTGGCAAGGAGCTCCTCCACATGAGTCAGTGGGGGCTGGATGGTATGACCCCCCCACCTGAAGCTTGCTGGTTCCTTCTGACAGCAGCATATTGACAAGCATGAAGGATGTGGTCGGGACAGCGATGTTGTACCTGCTCATAACTTCGGTTATGCAGGCTGACATCATTTACCCTGCGGACAAGCTCCTTCTACAGGGCAGTCCTCTCCTGCATATCATGTGGTGTCTGTGAAAACAGGGTTCCATGATGCTGCACGAGGTACTGCACAATGATCTCTGTTTTGTCTGCAGTATATGCAGGCAAACTTTCCCGGGACATAGTACCTGAAAGGCATAAACAGTTGACAAGGTCTGAGGACATCATACTGCAGGGTTATCGTACTTGATACTTAACATCTCCCTCACCCCCATCATATATGCATACCTAATCTGAACACACACATCACTCGGTATACCAAACCTTCTGTTGGGACATATATCCTATTGTGCAGCACATACTGAACATTATTGTTATTCATGTTCCATGTTTAACCAGTATCATTGGTGGCCTGTTGCTAACAATGTCACCTGCATGCCATTGTAATGGCCACTGTGGTTCCATATATGCACCTGTTCTGTTTGCTATGCAACCATTCCATATCTGGTATTTTGGGTTACTGGGACTATGTATGCATGCTGTTATAGCTAATCCTGGATTATTTTGACTATTACTGACAACGTATGTTGTAATGCTGCAACCCAATATCACATTTGGGAAGGCTGTTCCGAGCAGATCAACCTCTTCCACCTCATGTGGCCATGACTGTTGGCTGCATCACATCTGGGACCCGACATGGGACCTCTTCATCTGCTGGTCCTGCACTACCTTCAGGTGGATCCACCCTGGGAGTGCACACAGACAGGATCTGTAACCTGACGTCAGGTCCAGGGTCTGGTGCACAAGGGAGCTCTGCAGAGAATTGTGTGATCAGCAACACAACCATGATGTCTTCATGTCACATGCAGAGGTTCAGCCTGACCCTACTGCTCAGCCCCCAGCACAGCCAACTTCAGGGCCGTGAAGGTGCAGTGGTGACTACCTATGTGTGGGGAGCTCAGCCCCACTATTTCCATTTGGCCTGTATAGGGCTTCCCATTTCCAAACACCCCTCCCTGTCCAGGGTGTTAACTCACCACATGTGTCATACATCAACCCTGTATGCTGCTTTGTCCATCATGTCTGTCTTCCAAACCACCCTACCTCCCCACATATACCTACTGTAGTTCCCTAACATTCCACTCTCACCTTAACACACACAGGGCAATGTGTTACCAACACAAATGTCACACCATACATGACTGTCCATTTTGAACCCACTAACGTGTTTACAGGTGCCTTAATCACTGTGTATCTAACAGCCCTTGTTCTGGGCAGCACATACATTATCAGTCCTTGCAGGTGTGTAACCCAGGACCCTGCACACCATAGCCACATATATTTACTAGTAAGCTATCTGGGCTGCAGGTATGTGTGAGGTGGCACCAAACATATCATACAGCACAGTAATTCAACAGTAGGGACATTTTTTTAATATATATGTATGCAAATTTGTATTACTTCACTGAAAGACCATTTCACTGACACCTATTTCACTGAGACAAAATCACCTAAGGTTAATGTCACCTAACAGTCATTGCACCTAATAATCATTTCACCGACAAGTAGTACTGTAAGGCAAGTCAAAGTTATATGTCCTTTTCCCCACCGCATTGCAATCATGGTGTTAGTTTATATAGTTAGGGGTGGTGTTGGGAGGGTCATAGCCCCACACCAAGTTGTGATTTATCATATAATGTACAACACCAGACAACAGAAGACCAACTTATGTGGGAGTCTATACCACCCACACCCCCTATTGAGGGCGTTGTGCCCCCCACAACACCCCTAACTATATTTACTAACACCAGTATCGCACTACAGTGGGAAATAGGACATATACCTTTGACGTGCCTAAGACCACTACTTGTAAGTGAAATGGGCTTTGGATGAAATGAACTTTCAATGAAATGAACTGTAGGTGATTTGGTCTCAGTGAAAAGGGTGTCAGTGAAATGGTTATTCAGTGTAGTGATACAAATATATATATATATATATATATATATATATATATATATATATATATGTGTGTGTGTGTGTGTGTGTGTGTGTGTGTGTGTGTGTGTGAGAGAGAGAGAGACCTCAGACATGAGCTCCACACTCTGACACTCCTTTCTGAACTGCTGCACTGTTCTGCCTTGTTACAACACAGAGCATCACATGTGGACACAGCCTCAAATTAGGGGGAATATATAGGAGCAGATTGTAGATATGCCTATTACACACCTATGGCATTTGTGCATGATACATTTCACATTGGCGTGACTATTCTGCAGGTGGTGGGGTCTGACACTCATTTGTGTATAGTGACTTTATTTCTCCCACCTTCAGCTATTTGCTAGACTCATATACATATTTGGAGGAACAACACAGACATTATGATGGGTTACATCTTGTCATTCTGTGCAGATCCACACAGTTGACAGGTATGGCCCACTGCCCACAGGGCCAGATGCTATGTCCATAGCAGTTGTTCAGCAGGACATCATTACAGCAAGTCTTGATGGCACATATCAAGCCTTCAAAATCATCTGTCCCATTATTACAGACCAAATACTACATTCACATACAATGGTGTCATGATTCACGTACCTGTTGTAGTAGTATGCTCTTTTCTGTGTTGCAACTCAGGCATGTCTGGTTTGATTGCTGTTTTTCCTGTTTGTATAACTTTTGTTTTTAATTTTAGTTCTGTTTTGCCTGTTGTTTGGGGGGATCTCAATCTCTCTCTCTCTCTCTCTCAGAATCTCTCTGTCTCTCTCTCTCTCTCTCTCTCTCTCTCTCCACTACAGGGATCAAACTACTTTGAATAGGTTGCAACATGCCTTTTGTAGATGTTACTCAGGAGCAGGTGATGGCCTCTGCACCAATTGGTGTTACCCACTTGCTAATTACATGCAGCCAGCTGTGTAGTACTTCCAATAGCCAATCTCATAGCAACCCACTACTATAAATGACTGCAATATTTTGGGGGTTGTCTCTTTACCTTTCCTGTATGGAAGACATCCTTCCTGTGTGTAGGCAGCATTGTTATAGACAGCAGGTGGCAATACCTTCCACAACAGGGCTTGTGAACACAGGACACATACAAGTTTGTATAATGTTCAAGAACTACAGAGTGTAAGTATTGCTGTTGTCTGCATTGCATACTGCTGGTTTTACAGGGTTTGTGTGTACATGCTAGTTTTGCATGGAATGCAGTCTGTCTGCATAGCTCTCAACTGTGGGCCTATCCACATGATGGCCAGAGGGTTGGCAGTTATGTTTTTTCTGCTCACCACACAGATCATAAGTTTGACAGATCAGTGGCATAACTCCGTTGATTGCTATCAGTACATGGCAAAATTCCATTGTGTTTCTAACTTCATATTTCTGAGTACAGGTATGTTGCAACCAATCCTGTAACTCCAGCAACGTCCACAGTGTGTAACTGCAATATTGGAAATATGGCCCTGTGTTCTAGCCTCTGTCCTCCACATATATTCCAGGCTTTGTCCTGATGTAATACAGTAAGAGGTTGTTAGGTAATGGCCTATCATTATTTACTGCTAACATTCCTGCTATCATTTCAGTCATGTTGTGGATAACCACACAAATTGTGGGGTAGGGTCCATATATATGAGGGCAACAGCTGGACAAAACATGTGTGACCTTGTACATTCTGAAGGTCAGTGTGTGGTACACAGTGTTATTTGTCCTTGTACAACTTTTTATGGGGGAGGGGCATTCAATGCTTTTAACCTAGGCTGTTACAACATGTGAGGGATATCTGTGTTAAGACACATTGCGATATATGGCTGTACATTTCCATACTTTTCTCCATGGGAACAGTGGTGGCCTACAGCTTACAGTGCCACACACAGTTCTGTTTGTTAGTGTGATAGTGACATTTTAAGTTAAGCATTGTTATGTAACAGATACATTGACATTTTCACAACTACTACATGTCGCCCTAGGGGTTGAGTACAGAGTGTAATTGGAGGCTGCTGTACTACATCTGTAATTAAGTGCTGATACTTTCTTATCTTCAAGGTAAGTGCTTTTTTACTGTTGTACTACTTAAAGCCTTAGCCTGAAGAGCATAGTATGTTTTATTTTTCACATTACTTGCATCAGCTGTTTTGTGTGAGACTTGCATTAATCAGTGATTATGTATTTCAAACACCTACATGCTGTAACAAATGGCATAAACAATTCAATAGTACACAAATACATTTTTCTGTGTATGCGTACTTGTGTGTGGTGTCATGTCCTTTGCATTGAGTGTGGGTATATGTTTCATGCAAATATTATTTGTGGGAATGAATGACACTGGACATTTTAACAGGTGGCAAATACAGGACTTATGGCTGTTGGATAGACTGTGCACCCTCTACATCTACTCTTCTTCTACATATCTATAGGTACTAATATCTTTTGCAGTGAGATGTCCAGGATGTGGTTCCGATGTGTGATTTCACTACACAATACATACTTACGTATACATACATACATCTACATATATAAAAACATTTTCACTAATGTTGAATGACTGTGCTGCATGATATGTTTGACAATAACTCAATGTTAGATACAGCTCATATGGTGTAGTGGTAATTCACTGTGGTATGCAGGGTCCTGGATTCAAGACTTGCAAAGGCTGATTATTTTGTTGCTGGGCAGAACAAGGGCTGTTGGATACAGAGTGACTAAGGCACTTTTAAGCAGTTGTAAACAGGTTTGCGTGGGTTTGCGCAAAGGTAAGCAATGCTAACTTCCGGTTAAATATGCTTAAAGGGAGTTAGCTTGAAATTGCTTATTGTGTTTGTGCATTGCTTACCCCCATGCAAACAGGATTAAACCAGCTTACTACTGCTTAAAAGTGCTTACTCCCGCTTACCCCCTCGCTAATTTCTTTAAAAGAAAAGAAAAAGGGGTGATAGGAAAGTGGTGAAAAAGGAGCACAAAGAGGGAAAGATAATAGGGAAAATAGCTAGGGATGTGCAGGATGGGTGTAGGGAATGTCCATAGCTGCCCATTTCTTCTACAGCAACAGTTGTCCATATATACTGAATTTGGGTGTAGATTTGGACACTCAAACCCCTGAGAGAGGGGTGAGGACAACAATAATATGTTGTGAAGCCAATTACACCAGATTACATGTGTCCAGTGGGCATGTGTGCAAAATGGACAGCTATGTATGGGATGAGATTTTTTGGGGGGGAACAGATTGCCCTTTTTTTTAAGATGAGAGTGGGATGTTGGGGAAGGATAGTAGGTATATTTGGAGAGGTAGATTGGGTAGGATGACAGACAAGACAGCATACAGGGGCAGTATATGATGCATGTGGGGGTAAACACCTTGGATGAGGAGGGGTGTTCGAATGTTGGAAGCCCATGAGCCCTCAAATGGAAACAGTGGGACTGATGTCCCCACCCAAGGCCAGTCACCACTGCACCTTCACAGCCCTGAAGGTGGCTGCACTGGGGGCTGGGTAGGAGGGGCAGGTTAACCCTCTAAATGCACCACATGGCTCTCAAGCTTTTGTAGCAGATCTCCAAACTCCCTGAGGAACTCACTTTGCACCAGACCCCAGACCTGATGATGGGGCGAAAGTTTCCTGTCTGCGCCTGCTCCCAGGGGGTTAGCCCCATCCCCTGAGGCAGTTCCACCCAAAGGTGGTGCAGGACCAGCAGACAAGGAGGTCCCAGGGTGGGACCCAGATGTGCTGGTGTCTGGTGCCACAGCCAGATGAAGTGGGAGGTGGGTCCGCTAGGACCCAACTTCCCAAATGTGTTATGGTGTTGCAATTTTAAAACATATGTGGGTTAGTAATAGTCAACACATTCCAGGATTAGGTATAACAGCATGCATAGATATTCCCATTAACCCAAAACACCAGATTTGGAACTGTTGCATAAAACAGAACACATGCATATATGGAACCCCATTAGCCATTACAACAGCATGCAGGTTACATTGATGGCAACATGCCACCAATGTGGGAGTATTTCAACATGGTACATGCATAGAAACACATTTCAATATTTATCAAACAATAGGACATATGTCCCAAACAGTAGATTTAATTGCGCACATACCCAATGAGTTATGTATTTAGATTATTGTTGCAGATATGGTCGAGGGGAGAGTACAATGTCAATTCTTTTGTATATCCCTGTAGTTCCCACAACTTTCTTAGTCACTGCTGTAATCTGTACCTTACAGGTATTATTACACTACCCTATGGCCTTAGTTTGGACAATGGTATGTTTGTAGACAAGTATATACTTGAACTGTGTTTTACCTACAGTCTACATCTCTTACCTGGTATACCTGTGGAGGTATTGTTTGTTAACACAACCTGATTCTAGGTTGATGTTATGCACATACCTCTCAATCTCTTATTGCACACACTCTGGTCAAGGCTTGACATCATTCAGGTGGAAATGGGACATATTTTCATAATTGCTCTCATAAACGTTTGGTGAGTTGCTACAATGACAGGTTTGTTTTCATATACATTTTCTGAATATTTACAGATCTGACAATTAGTTATATGTCATTAAAAACTGCCTAAAATTCAGAGATCATCACACTGATTTGTCAGGGGGACAGAGTAACAGGCAGCGAATATGGACCAATTATCTGGACATTCTGAACATATCTGTACAGTTGAGGGGGTATGATTATGCATACAGCTTACTATCACTCCCAGGATTCAAACCATGGCTGTGTCTGCTAAAAATAAAACAGTGTACATCACAGTTGAGTGTGCTATTTAGATATTGCAGTGTATCTCTTCATGGTTTTCTGTCTGTAAGTCTCCCGTTGTTTTACAATCTGACCTTGTAATTACAACAGTCTTATACAGGGATTCTTAGACAGTTTTATTATGTAGCACAGTGTGGGTGACAGTGGTGACTAATACATTATTATTCAGAGAAACTGCAACACTAACAATGCCATACAATACCAGAATAAACAGTACCAGTCCAAGATTTCAATCTTTATTTCCAGACACAGTTTTATTATCTGACAGACCTGTGGAGGGAATGTTTGTTAACACTACCTGAATGTTGCCACACATATTACCAGATTCCACGCTATTATTATGCACATACATCTCACTCTATTACTGCACACACTCTGGTCATAGGTTCACAACATCGGGATGGAGATGAAACATAATTTGCATATAACACTCATAACTTTATGGTGAGTTGCTAGAGTGATAGGTTTGTTTTTATAGATATTTTTCTAACGGTTGTGATGTCTGACAATCAGTTGTATGTCATTATTTGCTGCCTAAAAGTCTGGGATCATTCCACTGATTTGCCAGAGGGACAGGGTGACAGGCAGAAAATTTAAGCCAATTATCTGAACATTCTGAAAAAATCTGTACAGTTGAGTGGTATGATTATGCATACAGCTAACTACCACTCCCAGGATTCGAACCATGGCTGTGTGTGCTAAAAATACAACAGCTTACTTCACAGTAGAGTGTGCTATTTGGAATTTGCTGTGTATCTTTTTACTGTTTTCTGTCTATGTCTCCCTCAGTTGTACAATGTGATCTTGTGATTACAACAGTCGTATACAGACATTCCTACAGATTTTATTTATGTAGCACAGTGTGGGTAACAGTGCTTAATACAACAGTACTATTAAGAGAATGCAACACTACATTACCATATGATACCAGAGTAAACACAAGCAGTCCAGGAGTTAGATCTTTATTGCCAGGCTGTTACCCTTTTATTTAAATACAACCTATATGAGACTCTTTCTGCCATATTGTCTGGTTTATTCAGTACATCCCATACAGAATACAAGTTTTATACTGGTAATTATCTTTCTACTACTTTTAGATTTATTTCATATGACAGTACATGCAAGATTATTACTAACCTGGCTTGCAATGCAGCCTTTGCAGCCTACATGCATGGGCTTCCTGATTCACAGCCCGCTCTGCTGCAGCTGTCGGAGACATAGAGGAATATTTAGCCATACCTATCCATAATATACACCAGATAGGCAATTATTAAACAGTTAGTAAAATGAGTACTTACATACTGCTGGGACATCACCCGTCTGCCTAGCTTCTTGGATCCACTGATCCAAGAGCTCCCTCTTCCTCTGTTTCAAGTCAGCATAGTGATGCCTGACCTGCTCACCAGTTCGAGGAATACCAGTGGCACTGGTGAGGTCATGGGTGAGATGATCCTAGGCTTCCAGTTTATATTGGGAACCCTGGTACTGGCCCTGCAGCAGTCTCTCTTCATGGTCTTTTACCAGGAGTCCTGCCATGACCTTAGACTCCTGGATGCCCCAGCGCTGCGCTCAGTAACACAATCCTTCTGCAACACTGACCATTGTGCCTACAGGAGGAAGCTGCAACTAGTTATGAGATGTATTCCCACCTGTGGGGTTTAAATAGGGCTGATTTCCTGCACTTTTCCATGATTGGACATTTTTGAAAATGCTAAGCTATGGGCAAACCTACTTACTTAAGGTTGGCATTGCTTAAATGGGCAAATCTATTTAGCTGGGCTATGTATTGCTTATACCTGGTAAGCAGAGGTGTGTAATGCTTACTGTTGCTTATTTTTAATTTTACACACTATTTGCTGTTTGGCATTGATTTATCATTCAGTACATGTTATAAATTTGTTTAGTATCCGTGATTCATGTGTACATGTACTGTATGGGGCACTTGCGTTTATCGGGGGATTTCACCACTTTATTACAATGACACCTCAGATCTGAACTTAATGCAGCACTCCAGTTCACAAATATATGTTATTTAGTAGGTTATACAACAAAAAAATTGTTTATTAATTCCTTTCACATGTAAAATGTGAATTTGCTATACTAAAGATCAAACCCAGAATGACTGCTTGCAAAGCAAACACTTTGACCACTACTCTATTGCAGTACTGTTTTTATTGAGTGAATCTTGCTATTTAACGTCTTGTGCCATCTAAGCTGGAATATGCATAGCTAAGCAATGGGCTAACCCATGCAGCTACGGTTAAACTTTATCACTTTTATAAAAAATAAAATTGTGATTGTTGTCATAGCTGTCATACAATCAGGGACAACTCACAACAGAATCAGGGACAAATCCAGACAAAATCGGGGACAATCAGGGACACTTTTAACATATTAGTTCTAGTAACTTGAGACATTTACGGCACTGCAGAATGTGAATTAATGTACATTTCCTGCAGTGAAATAAGTGATCAGCTCCTAATTATTGTCATTATTTATTCAGTATAATTCCAATGGCACCAATGTTAAGAGGAATTCAGAGGGACAATGCTAACATTTGCGTGTACATCAGGGATGTCCCTGACAATCAGGGACAGTTGAGAGGTATGCATTTGTTCTTTATATATAGATATGTGTATATGTGTGTATATATATATATATATATATATATATATATATATATATATATATATATATATATATATATATATATATATATATATACACATACACATATGTCTGTCTACATATATATATATATATATATATATATATATATATATTATATGTAGGTATAGATATAGATATATATACATACATACATACATCTACATATATAAATACATTTTCCCTAATGTTGAATGACTATGCTGCATGATATGTTTGAGAATACCCCAAATTTGTGTACAGCTCATATGGTGTAGTGGTAAATCACTATGGCAATGGTATGCAGGATCCTGGGTTTGGGACTTGCAAAGGCTGATTATTTTGTTGCTGGGCAGAACAAGGACTGCTGGATACAGAGTGACTAAGGCACTTCTAAGCAGTTGTAAGCAGGTGTGCACAATGGTAAGCAATGCTAACTTCTGGTTAAATATACTTTACAGAGAGTTAGCCTCAAAATTGCTTATTCTGTGGTGGCATTGCTTACCCCCGTGCAAACAGGCATAAACCCACTTAGTACTGCTTAAAAGTGCTTACTCCCGCCTACCCCAGTGCTTATTTCTTTAATATAATAGAAAAAGGGGTGATAGGAAAGAGGTGTGCAATGCTTATTATTTATTTTACACACTATTTGCTACATGGCATTGATTTAGCATTCATTACATATTATAAATTTGTTTAGTATCCCTGATTCTAGTGTAAGTATACTGTATGGGGCACTTGTGTTTATCTGGGGATTTCACCAATTTATTACAATGACACCTCACATCTGGACTTAATGCGGCACTTCACTTCACAAATATATGTTATTTAGTAGGTTATACACAAAATAATTTTTTTATAAATTGCTTTCACATGTAAAATGAGAATTTGCTACAGTGAGGATCAAATGGAGAATGACTGCTCATAAAGCATACCTTCTAGCCACTACACTATAGCAGTATTGCTTCTATTGAATGAATATTGCTATTTAACTTCTTATGCTGTTTAAGCTGGACTATGCGTAGCTTAGCAATGGGCACACCCACACAGCTACAGTTAAACTTTATTGCTTTTATAAAAAAAAAAATCTTGTAGTGTTTTTTTATCTATACCCTTCACAAATATCCCTGCTACTTCTACACCTGTTATTTTGTTAGCTTTCTGCTTCACGGTGGGCATACCTCTAAACCCCTTGGTGTGCAAACTCTGAACAAACCCTGAAATGATGGGGGAACAAATGGAGGGACAGATGTAACATATTGCTGTGGATTTCTGTGTGTAGCTGTACATTTTCAGTTATCCTGATGTGTTTGGGGTGCTATGAGCGTTCTCGCTCATTTTAATTGCTGAACAGCAATTCTTGAGTCCCGGGGTGTGTATATTGTAAGAGCTCTGCTCTCAGACACACCCCCTGCACTCGTCCATGGCTCCATGTTAGTTTAGGAGCACAGGCAGCGCGTCTTCATAAATATACATGGTGTGCTGCTGTGCTGCACTTAAACGGTCATTTCAAGATTAGTGAATCCTGGGGATTGTGTGCGAGTGTGCATGTGTAAAATATTTGTTTACTGGCGTAGTGCACTGCTCAGCACCAACCGAGCTCAGGATGAGCCTGGATGAAATTCATAACATTTCATAAGCAAAAAAGACAGATATGTAAGCAATAACACAAGTAGTTCAGATTAGACTGTATATCTACACTCTGGTAAACAGATTGTTATGGTAGAATATCTACATTAGTTTGGAAACTGGATAAACCTTCAATAATTCTTTGTGAGAAGCATGGGGATATAAAGGACAGAGGGATAATGTGTTATGTTATTTATTTAGTTTTTGTTGATCAGGTTAATCCCACTAGGATTGTGATCTGCCTGCTATGATGTGGCATGGATGCTTTGTGCTCAGTGCCAGCACCTGTGTGAATGGGCATCTGTGGGATCAGCTGCTCTAATATGACATTGAGGGTTTTCACAGACTGCCTTGTAAGCAAAGTCTAACAACTACTCTGCCCTTGTACTCTAAGCAAAAGGAAATCAGTGTGATAGTGCAAAAGAGATAATATATTGCACCGTCAGGTCATGGTCTGTACATTTTTTGGAGGGATGCATTATGGCTGTAATGGTGCAGTTCAGTGCTCTGGACCTATGTCTTTTGCTGGGGTGGTGCAGTAGGACTTGGTTGTAAGGGACTTGGCTATTTCTGCAGTTGTGGTAATGGTTTCTGTGGTAACATTACCAATAGATGTATTTGTATACACAGTCTCCCAACCAAGCAGCCAAAGCAGTGAGCCAAGCTGCCTCCATCTACCCATGACTGGTGAGCTGGCTTGTATGTGTACGAGCAGTGAGGTAATTAAATGTACTAGAGAAACTCTCCAGTCAACCCAATATCACATCCATGTATATTCATGGGGAACTTCAACTACAACACTATAAACTGAGAATCCTACACAACCACAAACTTACAAGCCCAAATCTCATGCAAATCTCACCTCTCACACAAAATAAGGTCATGACACATAATCCCACATATACAGAGGTACTCACTAAAAGTCTGCAAGAAAGAACAGAGACCTCCCTAATGCACACCACCCTCACTCACCACTAAGCATAAAAAAATCTCTACACATATCAACACGTATTGTCTCATCAAATAAGCCCCCTAAGGCAAAACACATCAAAAGTCTTGGTCATAGATGACTCCATAGTCAGACACACAGATATCCCCCTCACCAGACTGGACAAGGGGAAGGTCATGCTCAGCTGCCTATCAGATGCTAGGATCTGACAAATCATGCATGCACTTAAGTCACTCAACAACAAGTACCATTATGACTCTGTCATAATCCATGTTGGAGGGAAAGACTTGAGCTATACCTCTCTGGACTAGATCAAGAGAGAGAGACATGACAGAACTCTCTGATTATGCGTCCCAGACAAGTATGTACCTAGCCCTAAACAGTATCCTACCCTTACGCAGGATGATACCACAATATATACAGCAACTGATTTGCTCAGCTTCTGGTGTCTGTCCATGGGGATCCAGTATCTCTCATCCTGGGAGGATATGGTAGACAGACCTTGCTGCTTTGCTAGAGATGGTCTACACCTATACCCCGTAGGCTTTTGGATACTGGCAAAGGCCCTTGCCTCCCCCATAGTGCCTTTTTTAGGCAATGACAAAACAACACATTTTCCCATGTAACAAAATCCAATCGGGACAAATTCAGGATCATGCTGTTTAATGCTAGGAGTTTAAACATGACATTGCAGTCCCTGGAAGCACTCCTCACCTTGGAGGATGCTGACATCTGTGCAGTTACCGAGACATGTTTCAACACCACTGAGAGCACCCCAGCCGTGCAAGGTTACAATGCCTTCCACACGTTCAGACCTCAAAATGAGCATGAAGGAACCGAAGGTGGAGGTGTATCCTTCTGCAATAAAACCACTTCAACACTGGTCAAACACCATTACCTCTCTCGAACTACTCCATGTCTAATTAACTGATGGGAAAGTACCATACCCCATCATTGCTAGCTATAGATCCCCCACCATGAACCAGGGAAGCATACCACCTACCTTGACTTACTGTAATCCCTCACCATACAGCCCAACACCTTAGTCATGGGAGATTTCAACTATCCTTCCATAGACTGGTGTACATACATGAGCAAAAACATGCTCACCCAGAGGTTCCTGGATTTTGGTAACACAAATGCTCTGGAACAGATAGTCTGCCACCCCACTAGGGGCTCTAATGTTCTGGACATAGTACTCACCAACATGGGGGGGGGGTTTGCTGTACTTCTCCATGTGTGATGCCCTCCCTGGTTAGGTCAGAATACAAATCAGCCTTATTTGAAGTAACTACTGGAACTGGCACCCTCACAGTAACAAAAAGTATAAAAACTTCACCTTAGCTAACTACAGCCTACCAAGCGATGTATAAAAAGCTTCATACCACCCGCAATTGCAGACATTAATGATCACTAAGCAGAAGTGTATGCAAATGCCCTGTCCAAACACTTAAGTGGCTGCATAAGCACTGCTGTACCTGACTGAATCAAAACCAGGTCTTCCTGTAAAAACAAACCAATGTGGTGGACTTAAAGTATAAACAGATTATATAACAAGAGGAAGAAACTGTTGTTCAAAAGCAAAAGAGATATCAGTCTGCAGAGGAAGAGCCTAAACAAGAAAATCAGAAATCTTGTAGTCTTCTAAAGCAAATTACGAGACTAAAATTGCATCCCTAGCCAAAGATAATCATAAGGCATTCTTTAACTACGTCCAAAGTCTAAAAGGGAATGCCCAGCTATGTGCTGAACTGATTTAGATTGGATCACTCATAATAGACTGGAAGATATCACCAACCTGCTAACTGACAGATTCAATGCAAACTTAACCCCTCCCTGTCATCACCTATCATATACCAAAGCATACCTGTCACCACCCCTCAGTCTAGTATCTCTGCAGAACAGGTCATTTCTGAGCTCACCAAGGCCAAAAACAGCCTAAATGAGACAAGATAATGTCCCAGGTTTTTTAAGAAACAATCTAAAGTAAGTCCTAGCAGAACCATTTGGCATAACAGTAACCCCCCTGCACAAAGGGGAATCATAAACTGACCCTGGGAGCTATAGAGCCATAAGTCTAACCAGCTTCATCTGCAAGGCAATGGAAATAATTATCCTGGACTTTATCAACAAGGATATAGGTGACCTTCAAAGGCTGGACCCAACCCAGTTTGGCTTTGTTATGGGTAGAGTGTGCTTATTAAACCTGGTAGGCTTCTTTGAGAATGTTACCAAAGCCATGAGTGATGGTAAGACAGTGCACACAGCCTATCCCGACCTTGCCAAGGCTTTCGACATAATTCCTCCACTCTGACATCACTGAGAAACTCTCCCAGATAGGGATTAACCCTTATTTTACTAGATGGGTAGCCAGTTGGCTTACCAACAGAACACACTCTGTCAAAACTGGTGACTCCACCTCCAGCAGTAGACCTGTCACAGTGGAGTACCATAGGGTCTGTGCTAGGCCCCTTACTGTTTGGCATCTATTTCTCAGAAGTCCAGGACAAAGTAAATGGCCTTTGGCTCACCCAGTTCTCTGATGATTGCAAACTGGGAGCAATTATTCAGTCCCCAGTGATGTCAACATATTACAAGAAGGACTAACACAAACAAATGATTGGTACCAAAGCCATGGTGTATAACTAAAGGCAAAAAACACAGTATTATTCCCTTTGGCAAAACAGAATTCCCTACAAAATAAAATATTGACAGCACCCCCCCCCCCCCGAGCTCCAACCCAGTGGTTTGAGACTTGAGAATACAGGTTGATAGCAATTTGAACTTTGACCACCAAGTTTCCACAGTGGTAAGGAAAGCCTTCAATGCAGCACACCACATAAGTAATGGCAAAACATCCAGATCAAGGGATGTTATACCTCCACTGTACTCAACCATCATCGGGCCACTAATTGAGTATAGTGCACCCTTTTGCATGTACCACACCAGACATCTGCAGCAGCTGGAGAGTCCTCAGAGGTTTCTCACCAAGAAAATACAAGGACGTCAAACCATGACCTATGTGGACAGGCTGAAAGCCCTGCAACTTTATTCTGTATCTTATAAGGCTGCTGAGAGTTGACTTCTGCCTGGCCTATAGGGCAATCTCCAATCCTGCCCTAATGGTAATGGTGCATATATGCAAGTCAAATGGTTCAAGAGTCACTCACTTTAGGGATCTCAACCTAGCTTGTGACATTAACAGATCATGCTGGACAGACAGATATGTCTCTCAGAGACCAACGCTTCTTTGGAATAGACTCCCTATTCACGCAAAACAGAGCTCCTCACTGAACCTATTCAAAAAGGTTCATAGGTAGGTACTAGGCTATCTGCCCAAAGGTATTTATAAGCCTAGCCAGAATGTGTTGGCTTTTGCTGCCCCCTTAGATTAGTTCCCTGTGCCTCTGTCCAGCAGAGCCACTGAAGTGATCCCCGGGGTAAACTTTCTGTTTCCCTTCCACTCGTCAAGGTTTCTTTTGAAGAGTGTTAGCGAGGAGCTCTGCCTAATGTAGATTGGAATCTTGTTCCAAAGCATGGGAAGTCTCTGGGACAAGAATCTATCCCTCCAGCACGTCCTATTTATTTTCAAATATTCTCAAATGCAACTTGGATAACTGGATGGGAGACCACAAATTCAGCCCTGGAGTGGCACCCATGTCACTCATGGACATGGGGTAGCCAGTGTTGATCACAGACCCTCTCTGTTCATAAATTTGTTCTGAGAACTACCTAAAAAAGAACAAATGGGGATATGCGGGATTAACATGGCTAGGCTTGTAAAGGCTCTAGGGCTGCTAGCCTAATAACCTCCTATGAACCAAATATTCCAGCTAGTCTACACACACACACACACACACACACACACACACACACACACACACACACACGCACACACGCACACATACACACACACACACACACACACACACACACACACACACACACACACACACACACACACACACACACACACACACACACACACACACACACACCTTGAGACACTAACCAGATCTAGAACTTGACCTACTATTAACTGAGACTCTGGCAAAATTTAAAGAACATAAAGTAGCCTCTTAGCTTAAGGACAATCGCAAGGAATTCTTTAGTTGTGTTAACAACATCAAAGGCAGTACACAGCGATATGCTAAACTAATTGTAAATTAAGCTACCTGTACTAAGCCAGAGGATATAGAAAATCTACTGGCCCATGAAGTCTGCTCCAACGTTATCCTGCTTTCTCCCTTTGACACCTCTCAAGAAGTAACTCCAACTGTAACTATCAGTGGGGAATAAGTTCTCAATGATCTCTATGAATGCAAGACTGCAGCTGTTATCCCTCTGCACAAGAGCAAGCCATCTACTAAAAAGGGTAATTATTGACTGATAATTCTGACTAGTCTCATATGTAAAGCCACAGAAAAAATTATCACGATAAATAATGACATTGAAAACCATCAGACACTGGATCTAAACCAGTTTGATTTAGTCAAGGGAGGTCATGCCTGCACAACCTGGTGGACTTTAAGAAAGTCATCAAAGCAGTGGATGAGGGCAAAATGGTGCATATGGCCTACCTTGACCTGTCAAGGCATTCTACATCATACCTCAATTGAGCATTGTAGACAAGCTCATGAGATTAGGAATAAAATCCTATATCACCCACTACACAATCTGCTGGCTTACAGATAAGTCCTAAGAAGTGTGCAAAAAGTTCAGTCACCAGCAGAGTCAGAAACTACTTGGTACTGGGGCAACTCCTTTTTTGCATCTTCTTCTCTGAAGTAAAGTCTAATGTCATTGGCCTCTGGATGACCAAGTTCGCAGGCGATTGCAAACTAGACACATTCATAGAATCCCCCAAAGACACAGATACTCTCCAAGAAGGCCTGATACAAACTAATAACTGGTTCCAAAGTCATGGCCTAAAAATTCAATGCCCAGAAATGTATAATAGTAACCTTGGGTAAGACAGCCATTTCAGGAGTGGGCTTTTGTGACTATTTATCATGGTCATTTAGTACAGGTAGGGTCTGTTGCCATGCAGGAGGCACTCAAGGTGGATAAGCAATGCATTCTATCCAACCTAGGCAGTATTTGCCTAGTCAGTGCATGTTCTTTCAAATGTTGTTTGATGCAGGGATATGAACCTGGATATCTTCATAATAAAAAACTTTACTTTCATTGTAACAGGTGACACGAGCGCTCCAAGAAGCACCAATAATTGTATCTTGGAGTTAAAAAGGAAAGGGAATAAACATACTTATATAAAGACAATAAATAATAATTTGAGGGATGGATTTATGAAGAGGAATGAAAAACTGAAGTGACTGGAATCAAAAACAGAACAGTGAAGGGAGCTGCATACTGAGTTACAATGTGTGAAAAATAAATCAGAGAAGATGCATTCACAATGATGTACTGCTTTAAGAAAATGACTGCAGTTAACTTGAATCAATCCTCCAGTTGCAGCAGACAAATTATAGGGAGCAAATACAGACAACAGTACAATAAGAGGTAAATGGACAAGACCATACATCTCAAATGTCCCTGATTTTGCAGAATGGTCATGATTTTTTTTTTTTATTTTATTTTTGACCTGTCCCTCTTAACTTCTCAGGTAATCAGTGGTGATAATAATGTGATAGTTTACACTTGCATTACTATTGTTTAGAAAATGCAAGTTGATGCAAAAAGTCTTATTTTAAGTGCATCACAGTGCTATATAAAAACAAAATGATTTATTTTTTATGATCTTTGTGGCACAATTGTTTAAGAATTTTGCTTTCTCAGGAATCCCTGAAAACTGAAGTTGGGAGTTTTGCCAAACAATGTGTTACCAATTTTTAGGTAATAAGGATTAAAATTTGAGGACAAAAAGAGGTATAGTGCAGCAAAAATAAGTGTCCCACTGTAAGTAGGTGGGTAGGCAGTGGCGGCTGGTGACTTCAAATCAAAGGGGGCTACAGGAGACAGCTGAATGGGTGGGGCCAACTAGAAAGTGGTGGAACTATGCTAAAAATGCAAAATAATGGGACTTTAATTAAATATGCTGCCCTGGGTGCCAAACCGTCGTTATGAGAGTCCAATCAAAACAAAATGAAGTGAAGAAAAAAATATTTCATTGCATTGGCCACATGACAGCTTACTTAATATCTAGATGGAAACAAAAAAGGTTGAAGCATGAAAAAAAAAATTTAAATATATTACTGCAATGCCAGTCAAAATCAAGTATAAAAAACAAGCAGCGCTCAAACAACTCCATTTCTTAGTTCTCCTAATCTCCTTGCACTGCAGTTCTAATTATAATTTATATTCAGTTTTATAAAAAGTACCAAGTAACATGCAGCCAACATGTATTTTCTGAATAATAACAGTACAGCATAAAACTATGACAGAAAACCAGAACATTCTGTAAAATCAAGGACAGATGAAAAGCCATGAGTGTACGTGTGTCTACTTTAGATGGGTGGATACTCTATCTGCACACTTAAACTGCATAACTGCTCCTTGCTTTGCTTGGACACATCCAGAGTCATTACATGGGGGAGCGGGGTACAACAAGTATGTCACAATTTGAAATGTCTCTGGCTGATGGTAATGGCCCTGACTCATTTATCATACTCTCAACCTCAGAGCAAGAAATCTGGATGAAGCCATAAATAAAAGTGGGACAAAGACCCAAAAATAAGGGCAATTTTTAAATATTACTCTTACAAACTTAGAAAGTTAATAAAATAGTAGGTCTTACATTAGTATGAATTTTCCGAAGGGTGTGAAAAAATGTCTGTCATTATTTTCTAACTTCAATCTTTAATGATTTGCCACTAATTTGCCAGAAAACCACAATTTTATGAAAAACAAACCAAAATGTGATGAGAAAATCTATACACACTACACACACACACAGACACAAAAAACAGACGCAGATATGATTTAACCAAATTGTGAGGTTTCTAGTGGAAGTTGCAAGTAAGTATAAATAAAGTGCTCTACCTTTTGTCCACTGGTTCCTGAGTGTGAGAAGTAGTAGGGGTTACACATTTTTAGAGATGGAAGGTTGAGAGCTATATACAAACTAAGAAGGTTGAAAAACCCACATTTAAGAACTAAGTTGTATTTCAACTGTCTTTCTGTATGGTAGCACATTTCTGCTCCAATGGCTGCTTTCCATGTGAGACTGCACCATTAAACAGAAAGCCACTAGCAACTATTGGATCATAGATTGCCTACTAGTAACATGGCTTGGAATGCTGCTTTGAGACCAAGGCAGAAGGGCTGATCTCAGTTACTGTCACTTAATTATACTTAATCTGTGCCAATTTGATCCAGGCAACCTTTATGAGCTGGCTTGTCAGATGTGGGTAAAAGAAGTAATATCGCTACACTTGTCACATCTTTCAACTTAGACCATAAAAAATACCTAAAATATATTCCAGGAAGAGAAAGAAAATAGCATGGTACAAAGAAATAGACTACTACTGTTCATTATTACTCCCAAACAATACACAGTACACTTGAAAAATGGCTGCCGATACTTAAAAAGAAAGAACCTTCACTCCCAGTGTCCTCCCTGCCAGCTTTCAGAACAAAAACAGAACATACTGAATAGTCATAGCTGTAAAGGTAGTTTAATCCCAAATGCCAGTATTTGTTTTACAAGAAACATTTATATGCATAGAATATTTATTGTGGTTGTACCCAAGTATATTTCCACAAACAAACTATCAAGTCTTCAATGCAGAGCAGAATGCATTTCATATTAGCAGACTAAGAATGAATAACCCAGAATAATATACTCATACGTTCATAGATTAGTACTAGGCTAACTCATATGATTATTTTATAATATCAGGTCAGCTAATTTACAACATTTCTTTGCTGCACAGAATGCAGTGTTCCTGTAAGTTATCTCACCAGGCTTAACTTTTGCAATAATGCAGTAAAAATTGAACCAGTTAAATCAATGCAGACACACTAATTCATTTGACAGAATTCCATTTTACAAAACAGGTCATAGGTTCCTGATAAATTAGTTACTGGGAACAGATCTGATGATACGTGAAATGAATAACAGAATCAAACATTTATTTAAAGTTAAAATAACATTGGCAGAGCTTATGAATCTCACACTGGGAAATTTTCAGCAGAATCAAGCAAAGAACAATATGAGGGATGTTTTCTTGATTTTTCTGTGTTGCAAGGCATCCAGTTCTGATATCACTGAACTTCCATAGTATGACTGTACTCATGCAAGAGGGAACCAGCTGTAAGTACAAACCAGCTTATCCAAAGAAGTCAGGAAATATGCCTCGTTGAGTGGGTAATATGGTCAAAGAGTAACTTACCATTTGAAAATGTACTTAACAAAAACTGACATTCATGAGAAAGCCAGGTGGGTACATAACCACTTGACATCATTAAAACAACAGTGAATCACGCACTTGCATTCATAATGAGAACCAACTCTTCTTTTGTTATCATTATTTCCAGTCTGTTTTACTGTACCTTTAATTGCAAATGAGTATAGGTTCAAGAATGGTTGTATCACTGTAATGCAGATATAACAGTGTAATTTCATGTAAGCATGTGTGTGTCACATTTCTTACCATGGCAGGGTGTAAACTCAGTAATTAACAGCCCACACTAGAAGTCATTAACTTAGGAATTTTTATATAGTCAAGACCTGAACCATTCGTTTGCTTAAAGAAAGACAGTACAAAGAACTCGGCACAGACACACTTACCTCAAAAAATAAAGAAATGCGCGATTGAGTTTGTCAGTCCGTTTCTAACCGCCACTCATGAGTAGGCTTTTTTTTAAGTAGCTGGCTGCTGGCTGGTAGTGCTTGACCTCAGGAATCCACTCCAGAATCTTTTCTCTCCGAACTTGCATGCAAGCAAAGCACCTGACCCAACCCAAAGAAAATCAGATAGACAGGATAAATTATAAATATTAGCAATAGGCTAGACAGCAGTGGCACTAATGTACCCATGCGTACGTATGGTAGCTACAAGAGCAAAAGTACCTGTCTCGTCCAGGCACACTGCCTGATAATACTGATTGTTTCTCGCTCTCTTTTTCAGAAAGAGAGCGAGAACCAATCAGTAGATACCCTGCCATTCACATCACTTACGTGACTGCGGACATGGCAGTCCGCCCCCCCCTTCCACTTTACTGTGCTCTTAATGCATAGACTTCTGGGCATCACACACTGATGCAGAACTCCCCATAGTCCGGACTGCCTTGACAGCAGTCTGAGATAGTCCAGCAGGCAGAAAAAAAAATCCGGAACTTGCCGAGCAATGAGCAGTTCGAGTTCCAGGACTCGTTTTACAGCCAATTTTCTTAATTTAAAAAATATTTTATTTTAGAAGTTGTGCTTGTGCTTTTCTTTCTTCTTCACACAGATGGGGGGGCTGCAGTCCGATGCCACGAGCCACCACTGTGGGTAGGACAAGGCAACAGCACATGAACTGTGTCTCCTGCTGTGAGCTATTAATCACAGCAGCAAACAGCTCAAATTACCTTTGCCACTTTGACAGATAAAAAGGGGAGGTGATTAGGGGACTGGAGATAAGTTTAAGGACTAGCATAACTAACTCAGGCATAACAAAAGAACTAGAATTGGCCTCTTTAGAAAGAAAGAGAAGTAACAGGCACTGAGAATACTATTCTGTGTGATTATCCCTGTTTGTCTTTTAAGTAGTGACTGAAATGCAAGAAATGGTAATTAAACCTGCCTGACTAAAAGAAAGCAGGGTATAAGTGAAAACACATGTAAAATTAATGCACTGACAGGAGTTAGGGACTATGATATTATGTTTTAAAGCCAAACACTGCATTGTGGGATACCTAGAGCAGACTAAAAAAAATCAAGATCCCGGACCCCATGTGGGCAGATTCGGGAATTACATTTAAAAACACAAAGCAAAAAAGTATATAGAGTCCAAAAGTGGTGTTAAAATGTAGGAAACATCAAGACATGATGAAATAAATATTTTTGGTCTGTGGGTGCAGTTCTTCTTTAAATTATTTAATTAACAATGGGCTGGTATACTCATCCTACATTATTACTGTCACTTAAGTCCATATCTGATTTTTATTACCAAAAAGTTGCCTAGCCTCACCAAACACTGTGCTTGGCACCATAATTGGCCTTAGGCATAGGCGGCCACCAAGTGTGTCATTTGGTCAAGGGCACTTTTACGAGTTTTTTCCGTCCTCTGAGTACCAGTGCTCCTGCTGAGAGGAGAACAGCACCCTGTAAAGAAACAACTGTACACACTCTTTGCAAATGCATCACTTCTCATGGTACTGTACCCCAGACCTCTCAACTGGACAGGATTTTCTGGAAAATACTGATCAGTATAATTAAATAGCAGGGTACCACAAAATTCCATGTGGCCCCTTTAAAGTATGATATATTTTTTTCCAGTTTAACCAGTGACCTGCAATATCATGAGACTGTTGACATAATGTCAGTACAGCTCCTGTTTAAGACTACAAGTAACCATAAGCTAACAATCCACAGAGGAGGTACAAAAAAAAGAAGAAAAGTAGTATTTATCAGACTGTCAGTGACTTAATTTCTTGCTGGCAACTGAAACGTACATACTGTGTATCACACAGGGAGAGAGAAGAGAAAGGAAAGACTTGTCTAAGTTCGAGTATTGTACCAGAGGGGTATGTATGTTTTTTTCTGCATTTTCACATTGGATGGTGTACGGCCAGGTATATTCACTCAAAGTGCAATCTTAAATGTTCCTTTTACCTGGTGGTTCACACAGATTTTCTTTTCTGCTATAATATATGTATTTCAGGAAAGGATACAGATCTATCATTGCTATAATAAATAGCATCCTCGTCTATTGCTTCTAAACAATTCATTTACTATTTTTGCATTCTTTCAACAAAGCCGATGAAACAAGAAAGCTGCTGAATTGTACTCCATTCAGCATTATAAAAGGCTGCCTTTCATGCTTGGGGCAATCATAAACTTTACTTAAATGCACAAAAAATTTTTGTTTTTCTCTAATTTCTCAAGTTAAATACTGGAGATCATTTCTGTGGGTTCAGGCGCCTAGGCAGCGAGACATTTCCCTGTAGTACATCTGACTGGGGACACATGGCTGAAGTGACAGCTGCAGAGAAATATGGCTGTTTGCAAATTCCTTGTGGGCAAAGAGAAGAATTTGTTGCCATGCCCACAACTTCAAGAACCAAATTCACAGGGGGAAAACAATGTCCATGGTCCCCAAGGGAACATGAGACAGCAGGCAATATGGCAGGCATCAGCAGCAGACTGGCCAGAGGGCATGTCAGTGGCAGTACAAATGCAGTGCAGAATGGGCAGTACCTTTATAATCGGTGTGTGTGGACCATTATCCCCTTTATAGTATCTAGGGAACATTACCTAAAATGCATACTGGAGCATAAATAGTAAAAGTAAATAGTGTGGGATGAAATAGCTAAGGAATTGTTATGGCTAGGCTTGTATAGGCCCTAGGACCGATAGCCTAGTACCAACCTATGAACCTCTATAAATATGACTACAGTAGCTTGCAGGATTTCCTCCATGCTGTAGCACACTTCTACATGTAGTTACATAAGTATGTACTCTACAATGAGCACAACACTCATTACTTCTTCTGCTTCCCATGCATTTGGTTATTAAAGCTGTGAGCATGGCAGTATGTGCTTCTCTTTGCACACAGGGAATTTGCAAACAGCCATATTTTTCTGCAGCTGACTGTCATTTCAGCCACGTGTCCCCAGTCAAATGTAGCACAGAGAAATGTCTTGCTGCCTATGCGCCTGAACCTGTACCTGGAGCCTGAAGTGTTTACTATCAGATTTAAACATATAACTTTGCCATAAAGGCAAAATAAATAAATAAATGACTTCACACATCTAGGACTTGGAGAATAAAATTTATAATATTCATCCTATGGTGGACCACTTCTTCTTTACTTAATGTGTGACTACTGTTTTTTATAATGTAAAGTTGTGATAGAGAAGTAGCTGTAACTACTAAGTAGGATTGTGATAGAGAAGTAGCTGTAACTATTAAGTAGGATTTTAAAATGTGTGTAGATGAAAGCAACTTACCACTTGCTCACTTTAAACAGTCAGTACTCTGGGTGTGGAAGACTAGTGAGCATTTACATGAAAAAAGAGGGAATGCTTTATAATTGTGACTGCTATTTTCTTATTACAGTTGGATATCTGAGGTGTAAATGGTCAATAAAGTGGCTGCAATTGGTAGGTACAGGGACCATATTGAATACAAGTGACTTATCTTTGTGTTTGTTTGGTCACTGTCACTGGTCTGAAGTGACAGGAGTAATGTTACACAATATATTAGTTGCTGAAGTCAGTATAAAATTAGTATTGCTATGGCTTATGTTTACGTATGTGTGCGTGTGTGTGTGTGTGTGTGGGGGTCACAGTGAGTTTAAGTGTATGTAACAAGCTGGCCATGATTTCTTTCACTTTCTATCATGAGCATTAATACTGCTCATGATAAGTGGCTATCACTGGTGATCTGACAGAAACAGGATGCATAGGAAAGTAACAGACCATTGGCAGTGGCATAGCAAGTAGCTTTGCCATCTCACATTGCATAGCATCAGTTTGAGTTCTTGGCTGTGGCTTTATTTTGTGGGGAGCTGCTTATCCTTCCTCTATCTGCGTGGGTTTACCCATGTGCCCAGCTTTCCACAAACACAACAAAACCATGATGTAAGTGAATAGAATTTTTTTTCCTGTGAACATGCACAATACTGCAACCTCATCTAGTTTATAGCCAGTCCTGCTTAGGGGTATGCACAGAAGGTTGTTATGCGGGAAGTTGAGAATGGTTTGGTTATTACTACTTTTTTTTTTTCTCATGATCAACCCTCTTAGCCTGTATAGGGGCTGTGGACAGTGTGGTCATTATTTCTTTAATTTGCCTCCAAATTCTTAGAGGTGTACACAGCAGGTCTCTACAGCTTGTCTGGAGTCAGTGCACTGTTTGACTATATGACTGTGATTCTTATTTTCACTTTCCTCACAGTCAAACAACATATAAATATACAGCTGGCTATTTTAGGAGATACAGGTTAGGAAGGATGCTATTCTATACGTCTGACAGCAACAACTTCAACTATGTTACTGTGTGCTTTGCTCTTTCAGTTTAGTCCTAGTTTGACACTGGGATGGTACACTGAAGGTGGCTCTCTTTTGGGGGTAGAGATGAGGAAGCATGTAGTATATATGTTTAACAGCAGCCATATGAAATATATACCTGTGACAGTTTGTCTTCACCCCAGTCTAACACCAGAGGGATAAACAGAACGTGGCTGTCCTATTTTTGGGGGGCAGAGATGGAGGTACAATTTATAGATATGATGTATGTATTACCTTGAGAGTTTTGTTGTGAGTGGCCATTTTGCCAAACATAAATCTTGCTTGAAAGAAATAAAACGAGACTGAGTTTATTTCTTTGCTCATGTTTGTTGCTAAGGTCATCATTGGATCAAAAGATTGGTAGATATCTCCAAAACGCACTTGAGAACATCTGTAAACCCCATGGCTTCTAGGTATGTCTTAATCTGATTATTCATTACACATACACTACAGCACACTGCTGTATAGTTGGGCTGTGTTGAAAGAATGCAGAAAAAAGAAAGTTTAAAGTAATTAACATGATTTATTTCCTTAGTCATGATTTATGTTTAAATTATCATTGGATCAAAATGTTTAGGGGGAAAACTCTAAAATGTACCAAAGAACATCTTGTGGCCTCTTGGGGAGGGGGGGGGGTCTAGTAGTCCTCACTCCTCTACTTAATTCATTAATTTCCTTCTCAGTTTTTATAGTAACATCTAGCTTAGTTATGGTACATTGAAAATTCTGAAAGAAGACAATATGAAAAAAAAAGTAATCTGGATAATGTGAGGTCATGGTGAAGGGGCTGAATCCACTAGTGTGTGGGGGTGTAAAGGAGAAGGGGGAGTCAGTGGGTGGCATGGGTGAGGGGCACCAAAGGGCCCTTTGCCTACAGTACCATTTCACCTAAGATCCGCCCTGCTTCGCACTCTGTGGTTTAGAAATGCCATCAAAATATAGCTTTGAATTTGTAACTACCTCAGTCTGCCTGTAGCATGGCATTAAGTAAATTCTTAATGTAACTTGCTCCAGGATCTCACAAAGAATATCCATAATTAAAGTATACATTTCCTTCAGTGAAAATCAATTTAACTAGGAGAATATGCAGAAAAATAATTTCATTTTTGAAAAAGTAAACTATGTAATATATCATTGTTTAAATGTTTTTCTTAGTTATGTATTAAAAGCAGCATTTGCATCTTATTTCTTGTCTCTCTGTCTCTTTGTTTATGCATACTTTAGAAATTAATGCAAAGAGTATGACAAATGTAAACAGAACATAATGAATTAGTACTAGTTAAGGGTTGCAAGAATGCATAATGTGACTGTTTTCTGTACAAATGCAAGACTATGTGGCAATCAGAATTTCTGATTTAATTTCTCCTTAAGTGTTATGGATAACTTATACCCACTGCATTTTTTTTCAAACCCTTAAATGTTTTTTGTTTCTACCCTGCAAACAACGATGGGTAACTGCAGTTACCATGTCTTCTCTGTCAAAATGTATTCTAATAATTCTATAATTTGAATCCTCCTGGCATCATAAACTTATCCTTTCTACTCGAACAGTTCCATTTTTTATTATATTTTTTATTATTGATGTATGAACACATAATTGCTTCATCATATTTCCTCTTTTCCGTCTTCTCTTCCTATAGGTTTGAGCAGATGGAAGTCCATGCATTTACCTTTCATTTGCTTCCTGCTCTGTGACTTTTTGGTTTAGAATTGTTTAAGTTTTTCTTAACTTTTAGTCTACATTTCCTGCAAAATGGCTGTAAAACGTGAGCTCAGGACATACCGTAGTAAGTTAATTAGCTAGTTCAGGTATAGTAATTAGGAGATACACTATGATATGAAGCCTCCATCTTGGGAAAATATAAAAATCATAAAAACGAAGTGTCAGAATAATTTGAGAGGAGGGATAATATGATGATTCAGGACAGAGGCCTCTCTAGTGATTACATGCCTTTTTAGTCCACTGATCTGAGTGTTGTTTAGAAAGAAGGGAACACCTAGGTAATGAGTGGCTTGATTTTTCTATGATAAATAAAGAAAGGATGGTGAGCTGTCTGTAAGCACAGTAAAAAAAATAAACAAACAAACAAAAAAAACTGTCTCAAAGCCTACTGTGGACATGTTCAGGAAAATAATTTGCATACACAAGACTCTAGGTCACGTTCACACTTTCTTAGGTAATATATTGAAGGATATTATCACCTATAAAGTTATCCAGAATCCGTCTGCTTGACCAGCACTGAATTGCATTCTATACAACTATGTTCCCAGTCGGTTATTATAATCCAAAGACCAAAAACTCCTGTCTGTTCACAAACCTATCACATCTGTTGGTCATTGCCTATCCTCGTACCATGTTGCTTAGGCCTGGAACTCCTTCCCTGCATCCATCAGGTCAGTACACTTCCTCCCATCCTTCAAAAATATTCTGAAAGACTTCCTAGCCAAAAGCTGTCTCTTTACTTGGACAACACCAGGATAAATTATATTCCTAAATTGGAACAAGTACCTATTCACACCTTACACCTCCTTACTCTCTCTTCTTCACTCACTTTCTTATTTCTGTCAGTTTCGCCCTCTTGGCTTTCTCTCTAAATATGCCATAAGCCTGCTTTTCTCTCATTTCATGTTGTAATTCCTTTTTGTATTATACTAACTTTTCTTTAATTTCTCTATAAACTGGCTAAAATGTATCTTAAATATTAAATCATTGCCATATAACTTGTATCTATTTTTATCACTGTTTTGATATAATTTCTAATTTGGTATAATTATTTAAACTGTAGATGTCTTTTGTGCTTTTTTTTGAAGATTGTAAAATATTGTTCTTAAAATTTTTGTAATACTTTGGAGCTTTTCTCTCTAGGCCTCCACTGAAAATGGGCTCCTACCCAGTTGGACTTTCCCAGTAATAATATGTCAAATAAATAAATAAATATCAAGCAAATTGCTTAAAAAACAGCTACTCTGTCAATATCATACTCTCAGTGAGCTCTGCCATGCAGACTTCTCAGGGTCAGAGTGAACAAAAGATATCGCTGGGCAATGATTAATGATTGTCATCTTACTTATCATACAGTGTTCACACATTCTGAATGTATTTCTGAAATGCACTCTGGATCTTTCCATCTGGGTTATTTAACAGGAGGTAGGCACCCCTGAGGTAGACTATGAACTCTTCGATTCAGTCAGTCTTATGATTCAAACCTTCCAGTCAGACATGAAATTGCCTGTTGCACTTTCTTTGTTAATAAAATCATTTTTGATTCCCAAGGAAGCCTATGTGAATTTTTTTAATCAATAGTGTTGTCCAGCGGTATCTTACATTTAATTTCATCTCCAAATTATGATATAAAGTATATTAGGCTTCTTAGAGACAAGAACCACAACAATTGAAATCTGTAACACTGACTGTACAGTGCATTGACAGGTACTGGATTTCTTATAAGAAAACTGACGGTAACAGACACAAGCAATATATGTGCGATGATGCATTTCCATATTTTCATGTACCATATCTAAAATTTGGAACAATCTTCCACCCTCTATAACTATGCTACCTTCCTGCAGCCTTTTCAAGACTGCACTCAAATTCCCCTAAAATTTGCATTGGTGTTGTCCTTGTTCTAATCCAGACTAACACCCCCACCCTTGCCCCCCCCACCTAGACTCTTAACCTAACTATTGTACCACCACTACTAACCACAGTCAGAAATAGCTAGTTGTCTTTACATACTTTAACATCTTGTCTGACAACGTTGTTACTAATATTATAAATGACAAGAAATGATCTAACTTGCAACATTTTCTGTATATACTGTTGATAATCAATATCTTGTTATTGTATTAAAGCCAACAACCTGTAATGTTGTTTACTATTGATGCAACTTTGTATCTCTATCATGTACATGATGTGGAGCTTTTCTCCCCGGGCATCCACTGAAAAAGGACCTGCGTCCAGTTGGAATTTCCCTGTAAACAAATCTAAATAAATAAATAAATCAATAAATTTACATTTGCACCATTATTTAATTACTTATTTATTTATTGGCATCTGTTTATCGGGAGAGTTTGATGGAGCATTGCTTTTTTTTTAGTGGTGGCCTGGGGAGAAGAGCTCTGTTTTATAGACATGATGGGCACCATTTACACTGTTTCATCATTTACAATCAGTTTCATTCAGGAGCAACAATTCCATTATTCAGGTATACTTGACATATCTTACATCATTTGCAAACAGTTTTAATTAAAAATAACAGCTACATGAGTTGTATATGAATACTTTTGAATACAGGGCAGTATTTGCAGTGCAATATTATCAGAAAGCATAAAGCATCAGGTTTTACAGAAGAATATTTGTTACTATAAGGACTTGTTCAAAATCTGGGACATAGGAAGATAAGATAAAGAGCTAGAGCAGCCCAAAGAAAGGAAGGACAGGAGTAGGCACAAGGAAGATAAAGGATATAAAATGTTAAGAGGAGGGTATAGTTGTGATAGTAGTACATTAAGTTTTGTGCAGCAGAGTGTTATGGCACACATTCATATAGCTATATTATTACCAGTTTAACAAGGTGTGGTGCAGGTGCAGAGACATTTATCTATCAGATGTTGCCTCAGCTGGCATTTAAAGTCTTTCAGGTTGCAGAGTATTCTTAAGTGGAGTGGGATGGTATTCCAGAATACAGGGAGTATCCTGCATTGTTGATAGATTTAGGTGTAGGTTCATAGGTAGGTACTAGGCTATCTGCCTGAAGGCATTTATAAGCCTAGCTGGAATTTGTTGGCTTTCGCCACCCCCTTAGATTAGTTCCCTGTGCCTCTGTCCAACAGAGCCATTGAAGTGATCCCTGGGGTAAACTTTGTTTCCCATCCACTCATCTAGGTTTCTCTTGAAGAGGGTTAGCGAGGAGCTCTGCCTAATGTAGATTGGAATCTTGTTCCAGAGCATGGGAAGTCTCTGGGACAGGAATCTATCCCTCCAGCACGTCCTAATTATTGTTGTGGTGAGATTTACATCCCTGGAGCGTGTGGCTCGAGGGGTATGGTTTTCTTTAGGTGGAGCATGTCCATTAATTCTGGGTTGGACATGGCCTTGTATATCAGGCAGAGATCACCTCTGAATAGGCGGTATGCAAATGAGTACAGCTGGAGTTTCTTCATTCGAGCTGCATAGGGCATCTGCTTGAGGCCAGTGTTCCTCTTGGTGAGGTACTTCTGTGGTCTTTCCAGTTGTTGCAGGTGTCTTGTAAGGTACAGCCCAAATGGGGCATTGTACTCTATGATGGGTCTGATGAGTGATGCATAGAGGGACCCAATGACCTCTTTTGATCTGGATGCAAACCCTTTTGTGATTAGGTGGGCCACATAGAAGGATTTTTTAACCACTTTGGCAATGTGATTATCAAAGGAGAGGTTACTATCTACTTGGGTCCCCAGATCCCTTGTTACGTCTTCTGTATGTAGGGGGCTACCACCTATGTGGTAGTTTGTGGGTACTTTGTTTTTCCAAAGGGGATGACTATGCACTTTTTGGCATTTAGCTTGAGACCATGGTTTTGACACCAGGTATCTTGTCTCAGTGAGACCCTTTTGGAGGATGTCTGTGTCAGCCGGAGAGTAAATTATAGCCCCTAGTTTGCAGTCGTCTGCGAACTTGGTCAGCCATAGTCCACCTGTTCTTGCCTGTACCTCTGAGAAGTATATGCAGAACAGGAGTGGTCCTAGGACTGAGCCCTGGGGAATGCCACTTGTAACTGGTTTAGAGTCAGACCTAGCTCCCACAACTCTTACCATGTGGGTTCTGTCCGTGAGCCAGTTGGCAACCCATCTTGTGATGTAGGGGTTTATGTTCAGGCTGGTGAGCTTGTCTATAATACCTGAGTGGGGAATGGTATCAAAGGCCTTTGCAAGGTCTAGGTAGGCTGTGTGGACCACCTTTCCCTTGTCTATAGCCTTGGTAACTGTCTCAAAGAAATCCACCAGGTTTAGGAGGCATGATCTGCCCTTAACAAAGCTGAACTGGGTAGGGTTCAGGGTTTGGAGGTTTTCAATGTCTCTGTTAATGAGATCTATGATGATGCACTACATAACTTTGCAGACCAAGCTAGTCAGGCTTATAGGGCAATAGTTCCTGGGGTCAGTTGTGGCTCCACCTTTGTGGAGCGGAATAACCATTGCTGTGCGCCACTCTGTGGGCACATAGCCTATGGAGAGGCTGAGTTTAAACGGTGTGTTTAGGTGAGGGGTTAGTTCATCTTTGAGCTCATGTAGGATGCAGCCTGGGACACCATCCGGTCCCACTGATGCTGTGTTTTTGGCTTTGGAGAGGGCTGTTTTATCCTGAGTGTCTGTGATTTCAGGGGCACTACATTCTTCTGGTATAGTTATGGGCCCTTTTGGGGGTGAGAGGGGGGTGAAGTTTGCACTGAACCTGTCTGCCAGGATGTTGGCTATATCGGTCAGTTCAGTGTATTTTGTGCCATTCTGCACTATCTCCGAGCAGATCTGAGAATTGCCACTTAGATTCTTGATATAGCTAAAGAATGCCTTGTGGTTAATTTTGAAGTCCATAGCAATTTTTCTTTCGAAGCTAGCCTTGGATGATTTTATGAGGGAACATAGTTTCTTGCTGATACTGATCAGGGATATCTTCCCTTCATGGGATTTTACTCTTTTCTGTACTAGTTTCCTCCTTCTGTTGTATAGCTTGTTTATGGCAGGGGTCCACCAGACTGGTTTCCTTTTCTTGGAGGAGTGAGTCTTGGTTTTGTTTGGGATAGCATGATCCATGCATTCTTGTAGGAGCCCGTAGAGTGCATTAGTAAAGGATTTTGCAGCTTGGACAGCGTTATCCTTTAGCATGGGGGCTTTGAAACTTCCCACCTTGGTCTTAAGTAACGTGAAGTTTGCTTTTGAAAAGTTTTTCATGGTGGTTTCTTTGACCAGGGGTGGTGGCAGAATGTGGATATCCAGAGTGATTAGTTTATGGTCAGATCTAACCAGCGAGGGGTTGACCTCCGGTGTGGAACACCGGTCGCCCATGTTGGTGATGACCAGGTCCAATATGTTGTCACTTCTGGTGGGGGTGTTGACCAGTTGATCCAGGGCATTTGAGTTTATAAATTCTAGGAAATGTTGGGCAAGGGAGTTTGTACTTGAGTAGTTCTCCCAGTTAATGTTTGGGTAATTGAAATCACCCAATATCAGGGTGTTTGGTAGGAACTTTATGTTTCCCAGTGTTTCCAGGAATGTGCAGTGGGGGTCCTGGGACATGGTGGGTGATCTGTAGCAAGCTATAATTTGAATAGCAGTTTTGCCCATTGTTAGTTGCACGTGGATGATCTCTGAAGCATCATGCTGTGCCACTAACCTGGAGGTGTGGGTATCCTTGATGAATATGGATACTCCCCCGCCTTTTGTATTTCGTTCCGGATTTTGTGGCCAAAATGTATGGTATGTGTTGTAGCCTGGTAGTGTTGGGGTGCTCTCTGGAACCTTAAACCAGGTTTCTGTTACTGCATATATATCGATTTTCTCCATACTGAGGAGTGCCTCGAGTGCGTGCATTTTGAGGTATAGACTTCTGGCACTGAGTAGCATTACCCTCAGTTTTTTGTTACTTGTGCTATTTACGGCGGTGGGTTTATCTTTTGAGCCTTGTCTAAAAAAGGCACTATGGGGGTGGCAAGAACCTTGGCCAGTATTTAAGAGCCTAAGGGTGACAGGTGCAAGCTGTCTCTAGCAAAGCAGTGTGGCTTGTCGAGCATGTCATCCCAGGCTGACAGACACTGGATCCCCTTTGAATGACACCAGAAGCTTAGCCAATTGTTGAAACTGATAATTTTTTCTCTATACCATGGTATCATTCTTGGTGAGGGCAGGATGCTACTCAGGGTCAGGGTCATACCAGCCTGGGCTATGTGATCAGAGAGCTCCTCCATGTCTCTTTTCATGTAGTCCAGGGAGGTACAACTCAGGTCATTCACACCAACATGGACAATGGCAGAGTCAAATTTGTACTTGTTATGGAGTGACCTGAGTGCTTGTGTTATGTGATGGATCCTAGCACCTGACAGGCAGCTAACAGTAACCTTCTCCTTGTTCAGCCTAGTGAGTGGGATGTCAGTGTGCCTGATTACAGAGTCACCTATTACTAGTGTGTTGGGTATGTTATTTTGCCTTAAGGGCTGTGATTGTGTGGCACACTAGTTTTGTGAAGTATGTGTTTCATGTTGGGGGTGGAGGTTGCTCGGATGTCTGCTTTGGAGGTCTCTGTTGCTTTTGCAGATTTTTATTTAGAGCCTCCGTGTATGTTTTCATGTATTTATGTGTGTTTTCTGCCGGTGCTGGTTTCATAGGTCTATGTGAGACTGGTGGTGTGATGCAAGTAATTCCCTTCTCCTCTTGACTGCCTGGTCCAGTCTTGGGTTGAGAGAGCTTAGCCTCCAGTTTGGCTGTATAATTGCATCTCTCGCATGTATTAGTGTTTAGTGGAAGGAGGAGAGGGTTGTCTGTGTACATGAGGCAATTGTAACATTGCCTCAAAATGTCCAGATTCACCAGTTGGACCAGAGAGTATACCTGAAACTGCCCTTTGGACATGCCTGGATAGGTACAGAGAACTGTTTTACTGATTGGCTGGTAAGGTCGAATAGAGAACCTTGTCCATCTCTACAGTATAGGGGGGTCTAGTGCTAAGGTTTATTAGTGCTTGCTATGAATTTTGAGCAAGTGCCGGGATGAGAAGTGAATGGTTTGAGTGCTTAAGTTGAAAGTTTGTCTAGTTCCAAGGGAAAAATTGAAGAGTAGACTTTGTGGAGCCGGGAATAGTTATACCCTAGCTAACCGGTGCTGCCCAGCATGCAAAACTGCACAAATGCGGGATTTATAGCAGGGAAATGAAAGAGATAGAAATTAGCCCAAAATGGCCAATAAACTACTAATTTCTGGGCTGAAACCACTCCTCCAGGGACAGACAGGCTGCTCAAAGCTCCCTCTCTCACAGTGAACAGAGATACTTCCTTCTATACAAGTAAGGTATGGGCAAACACAGAAACTAGTAACACAGCCCTGAATTCAGCACTAACCTGAAATCTGGACTATACTAGCTTAGAAAGGTGGGAAAACAAGTATATATTTTTTTTCAGAAAATAAAGCAGATACAATCAAAAAATCACTTTAAATGCGCAGAAATTGCTATCACATTTGAGTGTGTAGCGTACAACAATTAAACAGGTAATTTAAACATAAAAACGACTTTGTCAAAGTGCAGGCAGTAAAATAAGTACAATATGTAGCTGAAACAAGCCTTTTTTAATCACAGAAACTCTAAAAAATCGGTGTTTTAGGTGGAATTAGCTAAAAGCAGCAAGAAAATGCAGAAAAATGATACTTAATCACTCCAAAGTCTTTCTTTTGTCTCTGCTGCTGTAGAACACTGCAGGGCACCAGGCAGGAGCTTGCTGAGCTGTATACTAGCACAAAAACCTTGCAAATGCGAGTTTTATAGCAGGGAAATGAAAGAGATAGAAATTAGCCCAAAATGGCCAATAAACTACTAATATCTGGGTTGAAACCACTCCTCCAGGGACAGATAGGCTGCTCAAAGCTCCCACTCTCACAGCGAACAGAGAAACTTCCTTCTATCCAAGTAAGGTATGGGCAAACATAGAAACTTGTAACACAGCCCTGAATTCAACACTAACCTGAAAACTGGACTGTACTAGCTTAGAAAGGCAGGAAAACAAGTATTTTTTTTTTTTCAGAAAATAAAGCAGATACAATCAAAAAAACACTTTAAGTGCACAAAAATGGCTATCACACTTAAGTGTGTAGCCTACAACAGTTAAACAGGTAATTTAAACACAAAAATGACTTTGTTAATGTGTAGGCAGTAAAATAAGTACAATATGTAGCTGAAACAAACTTTTTAAATCACAGAAACTCTAGAAGTACAATATGTAGAGGGTAGTTGAGAGTATGTGCAGTAGTTGAGAGGTTGTAATTAACTGTCAGTGTAACAGAGAATTATTTAGTTTGAGCCAGTTTAGTAGTTTTAGGGAGAGGAAATGATATGATCTGTATTGATGGCTGGTTATGAATTTGGTAACATTATAGCAGCATTAACCATTAAATGGAAAAGTACCTTTGTGCATAAGCTGCATCCCACCAAAAACCAGCAAACCATTTTCTTCCAGGGCCTTATACAGTATCAGACGTGTCATACAGATAAATTAAAGTCACATGATGCAACTAGTTAACATTCAAATCTAGAAAGAGACATATAACAATATTTATTTTTTCATTTCTATTGCAAATAATCATTCAGTCCAGTGTATGTAACATCCATTGTTAATTTCAAAATCTTTCTCATTTGGTTATAATCTCTTCTGTGTTTTGATAACTTTGGTACTGACAGTCATTTAGTACCAAAAGAAAATAATATAGCTGTAAAATATGTAACAGTGTTCCTAAATAAGGCACTGGTTTATACTTTCACTCAAATACTTTATAATTTATTTCCTGAACAAACTGAAAATTGTCTCTATAAAAAGGACAGTAAACTGCTTATTACAAGGTATATAATCTATTCAGTGGAACTAAGCTGCCTGATGGTAAATAGTTTATCAGTATTATATAATGAAAATCTTTTTAACACAATACTTGCAATTCCAACAAATTAAACAACATACTAGACTATTCATTTCAGACTGCAAGGTATTGTAAGATATCACATGTCTTCTATTATAACCAATAAAGTAATGTTTTAAATATTTTACTTTCTTGTATATTGACTGAAAAGAGGTAGAAAAACCTGACATCAACAACAACCAATATGCTGCAGTGCAACTAAATTCAGCATTGTTTATAAACATAAAAAATGGATACTTTGGGACCGCTACACTGAACGATCCCTGGGGTACCCACATTGAAAGAACCTAACTTAGAGGTTGACTTAGGTACCACTGACCTAAATGTACTATTGCTCAAATAAATCTTAGCTGTTAACATCTTATGGTTTATAGATTCAAATGCCTTTTACTTATCCTGGGATGTTATCATTTTTCCTTACCATTACATATTGTGCTTTCAAGTTAAAGTGAGCATGACAAATTCTATCATAAAAAAAACCAAGAGAACCGAAAACTGTAAACCACAAAGGAAAGAAGGAAATCCACGAGTCACAAACACAAGTTCAGCAGTTTATTGTTAGCGCTTTCATGCACCTTCAATACGTGCACTTCTTCAGACAAATGAATCAAAGACATAGCTTGCTTAAATACAAAAAAGAACCATCAATTATCTTATTAAATAATTAATTATATAATTGACCTACCCAAACTTTTGTTAAAAAGACAAGACCTAAGATACTGTCTAAAATTCATACAAATGCAGTTATATATCCTACAAATATATGTGTGTATATAAAAAATATACAAATACACATATAAATTATTTTAAAATGTATAAATTTATCTCATTTCAAATTACAAAAAAGTTAATGTTTAAAAACAAAAATTAATATATATACAAGATAAATATTCTATACTGAATATTATTAAGTGAATTTGGTAGCCACCTAATCTAATAGAATTATCTTTCTAGAGCTTTTAATCTAAGTATGCATTTTATAGAACACATATCGTTGATACCAGGGAAAACATATGCATTTGTACGTAGTTGCCACAACAATTCTTGTTCCTCTAATTTGAGGTGCCATAGTCCACCTCTTGGATTCTTAGGAACACTTTGGACTTCTACAAACTGAAAACTATGCGTATTATGCTCATTAATATGTCTTGCTAATGCATTAACCTGAATATTCTTAGAAATTGCATAGACATGTTCATATATACGCTGTTTGAGTTGTTGCTCTGTTTTCCCTAAGTAGAAAACTGGGCACAATTTGCATTTTGCTAAGTATACTATGCCTTGGCTTTCGCAATTATGTTTATCCTGCACAAAATACTCGTATCCATTAATGAAAAATGAAGGTCCTATTAAGATATATTTACAATATTTGCATCTCCCACATTTAAACATGCCTTTAATATTCCTAGACTTTTGGTGTGGTGTCTCAAATAATCTCTTAATATTTGGACCATTTCTATAAGCTATCAAAGGTCTATTACCAAGGATTCTGTTTAAAATTGAATCTTGAGTAATAAGGCCCCAGTTCGAATTCAATATTGCTCTAATTTCATGTGAAATATCGTTAAATTGTGTTAAAAAACTGGTCAAATACCTATTGGTTTCATTTTTATTCACGTTTATTACCGACCCATCGCTGTAAATACTTGATATAGAATCATCCTTACCTTCATATACCATGGCTCTATTATTAGTAATAAAAATCGGACCCAACAGTTTTTTTGACCTTTTGACAGTAATTTCTTGGATTATCAAAACAGATTTTAGGCAAAGAAGTGGATTTGATTATTTCACTCATAGACATTGTACTTAATAATAACTATTTTATGTTTCAAGATGAGCTATTTGTACAAAAATCAGGTGTTGCAATGGGATCACCTTGTGGTGGTAGTTTCGCTAATTCTGTGATGGCTTTTTGGGAACGTACTTATCTCTTTGAACATCAGTTTTTTAAAGACATGGTTGTCTGGTACACTCGTTACCAGGACGACATGTTCTTTATTATTCGCGGTAATTCTGAAGATGCTCAAAATTTGGTTAACATAATGTCCACATTTACTTTTTTTCTAGAGTTTACGTTTAATTTTAATAGTGAGACAATTAATTTTTTGGACATTTCTTTGTGTAAGGATGCATTCAATCAGTGTTACAGAACTTTAATATATCGTAAACCCTTTTATAGTAATTCCTTTTTGCATTTTGCAAGTAACCACCCATATTTTCAAAAAAGAGGTGTGGTGAAGGGCCAACTAGTTAGAGCGTCAAGAATGAGCTCTCATGATGATGATTTCACTCAAGAATGTAATGTTTTATTCAACATGTTTAATAATCGTGGCTACCCTACATCATTGGTCAATGGTCTAATCCAAGAAATTACTGTCAAAAGGTCAAAAAAACTGTTGGGTCCGATTTTTATTACTAATAATAGAGCCATGGTATATGAAGGTAAGGATGATTCTATATCAAGTATTTACAGCGATGGGTCGGTAATAAACGTGAATAAAAATGAAACCAATAGGTATTTGACCAGTTTTTTAACACAATTTAACGATATTTCACATGAAATTAGAGCAATATTGAATTCGAACTGGGGCCTTATTACTCAAGATTCAATTTTAAACAGAATCCTTGGTAATAGACCTTTGATAGCTTATAGAAATGGTCCAAATATTAAGAGATTATTTGAGACACCACACCAAAAGTCTAGGAATATTAAAGGCATGTTTAAATGTGAGAGATGCAAATATTGTAAATATATCTTAATAGGACCTTCATTTTTCATTAATGGATACGAGTATTTTGTGCAGGATAAACATAATTGCGAAAGCCAAGGCATAGTATACTTAGCAAAATGCAAATTGTGCCCAGTTTTCTACTTAGGGAAAACAGAGCGACAACTCAAACAGCGTATATATGAACATGTCTATGCAATTTCTAAGAATATTCAGGTTAATGCATTAGCAAGACATATTAATGAGCATAATACGCATAGTTTTCAGTTTGTAGTAGTCCAAAGTGTTCCTAAGAATCCAAGAGGTGGACCATGGCACCTCAAATTAGAGGAACAAGAATTGTTGTGGCAACTACGTACAAATGCATATGTTTTCCCTGGTATCAACGATATGTGTTCTATAAAATGCATACTTAGATTAAAAGCTCTAGAAAGATAATTCTATTAGATTAGGTGGCTACCAAATTCACTTAATAATATTCAGTATAGAATATTTATCTTGTATATATATTAATTTTTGTTTTTAAACATTAACTTTTTTGTAATTTGAAATGAGATAAATTTATACATTTTAAAATGATTTATATGTGTATTTGTATATTTTTTATATACACACATATATTTGTAGGATATATAACTGCATTTGTATGAATTTTAGACAGTATCTTAGGTCTTGTCTTTTTAACAAAAGTTTGGGTAGGTCAATTATATAATTAATTATTTAATAAGATAATTGATGGTTCTTTTTTGTATTTAAGCAAGCTATGTCTTTGATTCATTTGTCTGAAGAAGTGCACAAATTCTATCATAAAGCCATGTTATGAATTAACAAGAACACCATGCTCTAGAAAATGATAATATAGTAACTTAATACTTTTGCCAGTTTAATTTCTCCAAGTCTTTTGGGTTTCTCATACCATGATGGGAATGGACCCCATTCCTGAGTCAAAGTATGATCAAAGTTTATGAAATTAATATTGTTTTAATCTTTGATGCTAGCCAAAAGTGCAGTGTGCCCAGAACTAACTCCTTCTGCAACTCATATGGAGTTACATGTAAGGGTAGCATATCTAAGCATGACTGTAAATTCTTTTTTCATGAGACCCATTGCTCCAACTACTATTGGAACTGTCTCCGAGTATCCTTCTTCCACATTTCTGCGTTCAGATCCTGGTATTTTATAACTTTGTGTCTCTCAATATGTAAGACAAAAGAAAGTACATAAGGTGAAGGATCAGATGAGAAGGCAATAAAATGTAGAACATGCATCAATATAGTTACCAATACAGAAAGGTTTTGGAAAAACTTCATGTCAATCAGGACCAAGTGCAGGAATGGTTAAGGAGAGGTGAATTTAAACCAAATGATGAAAAGTTAATATTTGTGGCCCAGGATAGTGGACTACATACACATTAGTTTACAAAGTTCATTGAACATGTGGGAGAAACAGACAAATGCAGGTTTTGTAAAACAGAATTGGAAGCAGTCACACATCTTGTTGCCGGGCATGATATACTAATGGCAGAAGGACTATATACTGAAAAGCATAATGATGAGACATGACTCTCACATTGGGGATTGTGCAAACACTATAATACTGAAGTAGCTGAGAAGCATTTCTAAGGAACATGATCCCCACAGATGCACAGACAGTTACAAAACAGACTAATAAAGTCTAAAGTCTGGTGATAGCCTCATACAAGTAGGCATTTTCAATGATCAAAGAGTAAACCACTCTGTTAGATGGACCTGATGAAGCTTAGGTGGAAGTGTTTTCTTAAATATAGTTCTATAGTTGTAGCTCATAGTGTGTTGTCATGTTTTGTTTGTCAGATGTTAAAAATAAAAATAAAAACTTTTAACTAAGAATGAGGTTCAAATAAACTTCAAAAACCAAAACAAAATACCGCACTATGAAAACAATAAAAAATAAAATGGCTCAAAAATGGCTAACAAATGGTACATCAAACTTTTATTACTTAAAATAACAACCGTTAAGCGCTTTAACCCTTTCCTGTTTAAAACAACTTTAAAATTTTAAAACAGGAAAGGGTTAAAGCAGTGATGCATAGTATCATGTGATGTATCTAAGTGACTATAAAAAGGAATGATGTGCTTTTTACAACCAGGTCTGATGAAGTTCTTTATGAATGAAATCACTTACCAGTTGTTATTTTAAGTAATAAAAGTTTGATGTACCATTTTTTAGCCATTTTATTTTTTAAGAATGACGTTCCACAGGCTGCTGAGCTGGTAAACCCTCATGGGTCTTTCAGGAATATTCAAATAAGGAACTGACTTCTAAGCTTTGAGATTGGGTCCTTGTTTTTTTATCTCCTAGATTTTCCTCCAGTCAGTTCCCATGGACCCTCCCACCATTGTCTGTAACTACCTTTAAATGAGTGACCTGTTGAATGTAATGTATTAGAACAGGAACACTTGCCCATCTACCTAATAAACTGAATAAACTACTGGAAACTTCAACAAGATGTCTTTATTCCTCCTACAGGGAGGGTATCAGAGAGAGAGTCTCCTAGGTCTGTTAGCTAAATTGATTTTTCTGGACTAATCCTTTGCACTCTGTTTCATGTTAGTCCTGTCACTCTATGGGTCACAGGTGGGATACCAGACTTCATTTGAGCTCTCTGAATTACCTCTGCAAGTCTGGATGAATACGGATGTGATGATAAGCATTTTTTTAAGTCTAGTTTTCCCAGGAAACTTGAAAGAGGAAGGAGAAGAAAAATTTGTGATGTGACATCATTTTGAATTTGGGCACTATCACAAAGATGGTTTAGGAAAGAAAGATACAGGGATGGTCTCCAATCATGTTTCTTCTTTGTCACTAGGAATATTCTTGATTAAAACCCCTTTCTTACCTGGGAAGGCAGATCTGGTTCTACCATGGCTTGTGACAGCATGTGACAAAGAACGAGTTGAAACAAAATAGTCTGATATGGAGGATAAGGAATGGCCCTCTAGAAAGGAGGAATTTCCTCTGACTGCTATCTGTAACCTTCATGAATAATTTTCAGAACCCATTTGTCTGAAACAATCTGTTGCTGAAGAGAAAAATGGAGATTCAGACTTTATGGAAGAAAAAAGGGGCCAGGTGTGAGGGGTTAACAAGATCTCTTGAATAGTCATTCAGACCTGTTGGACTGTCCTTGGTTTTAGGACATTTAAGGCTTCTTTTTGGACTCTCTAGCCATTTATTCATAAACATCTGTTTAACTGTATTTTGTTAAGACTGTTTATTCTGATTTTGCCAAAGTTGGATAAGGAAATAGAAAATCCATTGGAAAGTTTGGAAAAGGAGGGCTGAAAATCTCTATCCAAGGGAGAATTTAAAATCTCATTCTTAACATCATCTGGGAGGTTCTTAGAGTACAGTCATGTAAACCTCCACAAAACAGTACCAGTGCCATAGTCCTGGTAAAAATATTAACAGAGTCATACAAACACTGTAAACAATGCATAGTGACCTGTGCAGTAGAATAAACTAATTTATTTAAAGCAGATTTTTCCTCACTTAAAGAAACTGCAGATAAAATATTCCTCATTCTTACGCAATTTGTCAGAACAAACTTTAACATATGTGCCTGATGATTCATAATTCTGAAAAATCAAAGTTGCAGAGGTATAGATGTTTTTCACATACCTATTAATAATTTCCCCTCCTTTTCAAAAAGAGTAGAATTGGAATTAACTAAATGCTTATCAGCAGTGGAATCAACAAAAGCTATGGCTGCTGAGTCAACTTCAGGAATAGGGTATAAATAAAAAATTAAAAGGCTAAGGAACTTTATACATCCTGTTTGCCTTTTTAGGGGCATTTGGCTGACTATCAGGAAAATTGCAGACAGTAACACAGACACATTTTTTAAAGCAGACAGAACAGGACCAGTTAGGGTTACCACTTGTCCCACTTCGCGAGGGACAGTCCCTCTTTGGGCAGTTATGTCCTGACAAGAAATTGTAAAATTGGCAAATGTCCTGAGATTTTAGGACAAAATTATTTCCTATATTTTATGTAATAGTTTCATAAAACAGTTATTCTGTATCTAAAATACCTAAATGTTATAAGAAACAGAATAAGCAACTAAAATGCTACAAGAATAAGCTTTTATTTAGGCAAAAATGTTAAGTTCTAACCATTGTACTGACTGTGGGTATGTGTCGGCATGTAAAATCTGATGTTTGTACCAGAAATGTCCCACTTTGGCCATTTGAAAAGGTGGCAACCCTAGGACCAGTGGGTGTGGAAAATCCTTCTGTAACAACTCAAAAGTATTTTCTGGGGGACTCATAGACCTCAGGGTTTTCCCACTAACACCACTGGCACATTCTAGCAATAGTCTTAGAGAAAGAGAAACCCCTACAGGGGAAAAATCTTGTGAGCGTGAATCAGAAATCTGAGAAAAATGCCTGTATCCATCACTGCATCTTCCTGATCAAATTCAGTCTTGAATCTCTTCAGGAAAAGAGGAACCACTCTTTCTTTCACCAAAAACTACTTTACAAGAAGGATAAATAGCCTAAATTAAACCCTGATCCAGGTAAACTACTCCTGCCCAAAGAAATTTGAGGAGCTATAGATATATGTTTGGCTTTCTGTTTCTTTTTCACAGTTGAAATTTGATCAGTTATGTTACTAATGGCAGTAGCACTTTCCCTGGGATAGGCACAGCATTCTGACACAACAGGGAAACCTACCCTGTTCCCTCTTACAGAACCAACAAGAGTGACTCTCTCTTGCCCACTGAGGGGGGACCCCAACAGCCATAGAGATCATGGCTATCTGCTAAGCCATAGTGGCTGTAGGTGATACACCAGACAGATCAGGGATAAAAGATGAGTTATCTGATGTACAACAGAGAGCCACAGCAGAGTCACCCACCTGCACCTGAGGCAAATTGCTAGCCTGCTGTGATGGTAAGGGCTGTTTGTTTATTTTTTTTTTCTTTTTGTGGCTGAAAGAAAGACCAACCATGGGACCAGTAGTCTGTTCCATGGTCAAAAGGAAAATGGTGCTTCTTTCCCAGGGAAGATAAACAGCAATTACTGATAAACACCATCAGTCCATAAAAGTTACTTTTTGACAGAAAACACACAGTAGAAATCACATTAAGATGCTATGCCAGCCGACATAAGTAATTTGTTTTGTTTTATTTTATTTATCCTTTTTGACTGGTATAGTCCCACTAGACAAGAAACCTCTTTTCAGGGTGGATTTAAGGGGGTATTTATACTATTAGGGGAAATTTGGCCAGGGAATTGGGGGACTTCCTCTACTCTTTTTCAATAGGTACCATGGGATATTTTACATCCACCTGACTAGATGTGGCCTCAGTTTAACATCTCATCCAAAGGATGACACACTCAGGAGTGTAGCACCCCCTGCAATGTTAGTAATTGATCTACCTGGTGCGGAAATAGAACCCACAGTCTTCCACACCAAAGGTGAGTGTACAACCTGTTGCACAACTGACACAGATAAACACAATTTCTTCACAGAAAAAAATAGTTATAATATAAAACTTTAAACAGACAGAAAAAATGAGTGCTCTATTTAAAAGTATGTTATATTCTCAAGGCAGTCCATCAAAATGTAACAATCCAAGCTTGAAAATAACTTTCCTGAAGAAGAAAACAATAAAACATCAACAAAATTAAGATAGCAGAAGTTTTTTTTTTCCAAAAGGAACTTATCTGCACAGTAAAGAAAAGCAAAAGCTGACCATCGATCCTTCCTTGGAGGAGCATACTGTTTGTTGACAGCAAAGCTCCGAAGGGCTTTGTGCCCAGACTTTTGTTTTAGTCAATTCAGCTTGAGCTACCTGACAGTTTGGGTGCATAGAAGGTGTGTGAAGCTTTGGAGACTGGCCAGCTGTTATATCTTGGCAGGATATAACCCATATAGCGAAGGTTACTGCAGCAGTGATCAATATGATGAACATCTTCACATGTGTGAATATTGCTTTGGTTGACATATGTTTAATCTAAGCAGATGGCTGATGATGTGTGAGCTCACACAATATTCAGGGTAGGGGAATATGCCCTTTAACCTTTATTATGAGAGGTCAGAGTTATTATATATAATTAGCAGGGAGTAGGGATACAGCTCCCCACATGGGGGTGCAGGGAAGTTGACCTCCCCTGCAAAAATGTTTTTATTTTGTTTATTTTTTTATGTTTTATTTTTGCATATGCCAAGGCTGTGTCTCAGTGTGCATGTATGGTAGTGCATTGACATTTGCAATATTGATACTTTTAGTTGACGTTTTAAATGTCAGTGTTTGGCTCCTTCAGTTATAATCCATGGACCCATAGATGTGTGTGTGTGTGTGTGTGTGTGTGTGTGTGTGTGTGTGTGTGTGTGTGTGTGTGTGTGTGTGTGTGTGTGTGTGTGTGTGTGTGTGTGTCTGTGTGTCTGTGTGTCTGTGTGTGTGTCTGTGTGTCTGTGTGTGTGTGTGTCTGTAGATTCATTTCAGAATCTCAAACGGAGACCATATGATCGATGTTTTGGAATACTGAAATTCCAAATCAAATAAAAATAAATTGTAAATGTTTCTGCACCCCCACACACACCCCCCCCCACTACATAGGTTCATAGGTTCATACTAGGCTATCTGCCCTAGGGCATTTATAAGCCTAGCCCGAGTGTGTGTGACTTTCGCCACCCCTTGGAATGAGAATACTATGCCCATTTAGGGTTTAGTTTACTGTGTCTCTGTCTAGTAGTGACAAAGAAATGACCCCCGGGGTAAACCTACGATCTCCCATCCACTCGTCAAGATTTCTCTTGAAGAGAGTCAGTGAGGGGCTCTGCCTAACATGGGCTGGGATTCTGTTCCAGAGTGTAGGGAGCCTCTGGGTTATGAATCTGTCCCTCCAGCACGTCCTATTTATCTCTGTGTCAAGGTTCAAATCTCTCGCTCTTGTGGCTCTGGTGGATTTGGATTTTCTGAGGTGGAGCATGTCCATTAATTCTGGATTGGACTTGGCCTTGTACGTCAGACATAGATCGCCTCTGAGTAGGCGGTATGCGACTGAATAGAGCTGGAGTTTCTTCAGCCGGGCAGCATATGACATATGTTTGAGACCCTTGATCCTCTTGGTGAGGTACTTTTGGGGTCTTTCTAACTGCTGCAGGTGTCAGGTAAGGTACATCCCAAATGGGGCATTGTACTCAATTATGGGCCTGATTAGGGAAGAGTACAGGGGCACAATGACCTCTCTTGATCTAGATGTGAATCCTTTCATGATAAGGTGGGTAATATAGAAGATCTTCCTAACCACCTTGGCAACGTGAGTGCCAAATGAGAGGTTACTGTCAACTTGGGTCCCTAGGTCCCTGATTACTTCTTCCATACTTAATGGATTTCCACCTATGTGGTAATTTGTGGGTACTTTGTTTTTCCCAAAGGGTATGACTATACATTTTTTGGCGTTCAGTTTAAGGCCATGGCTTTGGCACCAGTTATCCATTTCTATGAGGCCTTTCTGAAGAATGCTTGTGTCCACTGGAGTATCAATTATGGAGCCTAGTTTGCAGTCATCTGCGAACTTCGTCAGCCACAACCCTCCTATGCTTGCCTACACCTCGGAAAAATAAATGCCGAACAAGAGGGGTCCTAGGACCGAGCCCTGAGGGACACCGCTTGTGACTGGCTTAGAGTCTGACATGGCTTCAGCAATTCTGACCTTGTGGGTTCTGTCCTTGAGACAGTTTGCAACCCATCTTATGACATATGGGTTTACATTTAAGTTGGTGAGCTTGTCTATGTTGCCCAAGTGGGGTATTGTGTCGAAGGCTTTTGCAAGATCAAGGTAGGCTGTGTGAACTGCCTTACCCTCATCAATGGCCTTAGTGACTGTTTCAAAAAAGTCGACCAGGTTCAAAAGGCAGGATCTGCCCTTGACAAAGCTGAATTAGGTAGGATCCAGTGTCTGTAGGTCCCCAATGTCTTTGTTTATGAGTTCCATAATGATCCTCTCCATAGGTTTGCAGACCAGGGTCATCAAGCTTATGGGGCGGTAATTTCCAAGGTCCGTAGAAGCACCTCCTTTGTGGAGTGGGACAACTGTTGCTGTACGCCATTCTTTAGGTACGTATCCTGTATTAAGGATAAGATTAAACAGCAGTCTTATGTGCGGGTTTAGTTCCTCTTGGAGTTCATGTAGCATGCAACCCGGGACACCGTCTGGTCCCATTGATGCTATGTTTTTAGCTTTGGAGAGGGCAGCTCTCACCTGGGCATCTGAGATGTCAGGGAGGCTACACTCTGCTGAGATAGATATTTCTCCTTTTGGGGGGCAGGGGGGAGAGAAATTTGCACTGAACCTGTCTGCCAGTATGTTGGCAATGTCTGTGGGTTCAGTGCATTTTTTGTCATTTTGGACTAACTCTGAGCATATCTGGGAGTTTCCACCCAGGTTTCTAACATAACTAAAGAAGGCCTTGTGATTGTCTTTAGTGTCTTTTGCGATTTTTCTCTCGAAGTTGGCCTTGGATGATTTTATGAGTGATTGTAGTTTTTTGCTAGTACTGATCAGAGATGTCTTCCCTTTTGGGGATTTTGTTCTGTCATGTAGTAGCTTCCTCCTCCTGTTGTAAAGTTTGTTTATGGCTGGGGTCCACCAGACAGGACGCTTGCCTTTGGGGGAATGGGTCTTGGTTTTATTTGGGATTGCATGATCCATGCATTCTTGAAGGTGTCCGTAGAAAGCGTTTATAAAGGATTCAGCGGTGTGGGCTGTGGTTTTTACTGGCCCAGGGGCCTTGAAGAATACCACTTCAGTCTTAAGAAGTGTGAAGTCAGGTTTTGAGAAATTCTTCACTGTGGTCTTTTGTGCTGGGGGTGGGGGCGGCATGTAGATTTCCAGTGAGATTAATTTATGGTCTGATCTCACCAATGAGGGGTATACTTCCAGTGTGGAGCATTGTGTCCCCATGTTTGTGATGATCAGGTCTAGTATATTATCTCCTCTTGTGGGAGTGGTGACTAGTTGTTTCATCGCATTTGAGTTTATGAATTCTAGGAACCTTTGGGCTAGGGTGTTGGGGCTTGAGTAATGCTCCCAGTCTATGTTTGGGTAGTTGAAGTCTCCCAATATGATGGTATTTGGAGAGATATTCATACTCTCCAGTGTCTTCAGGAAGGCTGAGTGGGGTTCCTGAGTTTGAGAGGGTGGTCTGTAGCATGCTACAAACTGTAGGGCAGTTTTGCCTATGGTTAGTTGCACCTGGATGGTCTCCAATGCTTCGTGCGTTGCCACTAATCTGAAGGTGTGGGTATCTTTGATGAATATGGATACTCTCCCTCCTTTTGTGGTTCAGTCCAAGTTTTGAGGCCGAAAAGCATGATATGAGGTATAACCTGGTAGTGCTGGGGTGCTCTCAGGAGCCTTGAAACAGGTTTCAGTCACTGCACAGACATTGATGTTCTCCATACTGAGGAGGGCTTTGAGAGCGTGCATCTTGACGTTTAGACTTCTGGCGTTGAGCAGCATTACCCTTAGTTTTTTTCCACTTGTGTTTTCTAGGGAGGTGGGTTTGTCTTTTGAGCCTTGCCTAAAAAAGGCACTATGGGGGTGGCAAAAGCCTTGGCAAATATCCGGAAGCCCAGGGGTGACAGGTGCAAGCCGTCCCTTGCGAAGCAGCGTGGCTTGTCAAGCATGTCATCCCAAGCAGACAGACATTGGATCCCCTTAGAATGACACCAGTAACTGAGCCAATTGTTAAAGATGATCATTTTGTCTTTGTACTGTGGCATCATTCTTGGTGAGGGTAAGATGCTGCTCAGGGTCAGGGACATACCGGCCTGGGCTACATAATCAGAAAGCTCCTCTATGTCTCTTTTCATGTAGTCCAGGGAGGTACGTCTCAGGTCATTCACACCGGCATGGACAATGACTGAGTCATATTTGTACTTGCTTTGGAGTGACCTGAGTGCTTGTGTTATGTGGCAGATTCTAACACCCGACAGGCAGCTTACTGTAACCCTCTCCTTGTTCAGTCTGGTGAGCGGGACATCAGTGTGTCTGACTATGGAGTCACCTATTACAAGTGTATCCGGCATGTTGTTTGGCCTTAAGGGCTGTGACTGTTTGGCACACTGACTTTGTGAACTATGTGTTGCATGTGCTGTGTTTTGAGGTAGTGGTTTCTTGGATGTCTGCTTTGGAGGCCTCTGTTGCTTTGGTAGATTTTTAATTAGAGCCTCCGAGTATGTTTTTGTGTGTTTATGTGTTTGGTTTACAGTTGTGATAGGTCTATGTGAGACTGGGTTTGTGGTGAGTGTGGTTACCTTCTCCTCCTGACTGGTTTTGCCAGTACTGAGTCGAGAGAGCTCAGCCTCCAGTTTGGCTATATAGTCGCATCTCTCACATATATTTGTATTTGTTGGGAGGAGGAGAGGGTTGTCTGTGTACATGAGGCAGTTGTAACATTGCCTCAAGATTCCCAGATTCACCAGCTGAACTGGAGAGGACGCCAGTAATTGACCCTTCAACATGCTAGAGTAGTGTAAGGGATTGCTGTGTAACTGAGTCAGAAAGGACCTATAGGGTAATGGGCTTTTTAGATAGAGAATAGACTGATTATATTGAAGGTAGAGCGGTTTCAAGGGAAAAACTGAAGACCAGACTTGGCGGAGCCAGAAACAGTTTAAACTTGTTTAACCAGTGCTGCGCTATGCACACAATCGCGCAAAGCCACGCAAACACGGATTTTTATACAGGGAACTTCAAAAGAGCTATAAATGGTCCAAAACGACCAATGACTACTAGATCTTGTGCTGAGGTCACTCCTTCATGGACAGATAGGCTGCTCAAGGCTCCTCACTCCCACTGGTGAGCAAAGAAACTTCCTTCTGTCCAAGTAAGGCAATGGGCAACACAGGAACTATCCCAAAGTCCAGAATACAGCAAAGCCTGTATAATGGACTATTCTAATCAAGAAAAGGCAGGAAAACAAGGATTTTTTTTGTTTTTTGTAAAAAAACTACAGAAAAATGCAGGGAAACAGTAGTATATTAAATGCACAGGCTAGCGCACTTGAGTGGGCAGCCTCAACAGTTAAATTAAACAAACAAATTTTAAGTGCAGGTAATAAAAATGCTAAATACAGATAAAATAACAGTTAAAACTTTGTTTACAGCAAGAAAGGAAGGTTGCACAGGTAGAAACAGCAAAAATATACTTAAATCTGGAAAGTAGTCACTTTTTTCAGTTCTCTGCTGCTAGCACCACTCTGCAGGACCACGAGGAGTTGTTGCTGAGTAGTATAGTCGAAAAAAATGCTCAGAGGCGGATTTTTATACAGGGAACTTCAAAAGAGCTAAATGGTCCAAAATGACCAATTACTACTAGATCTTGTGCTGAGGTCACTCCTTCAGGGACAGATAGGCTGCTCAAGGCTCCCCACTCCCACTGGTGAGCAAAGAAACGTCCTTCTATCCAAGTAAGGCAATGGGCAATGCAGGAACTATCCCAAAGTCCAGAATACAGCAAAGCCTGTATAATGGACTATTCTAATCAAGAAAAGGCGGGAAAACAAGGATTTTCTTTGTTTTTTTTTTTTTTTTTTGTAAGAAAACTACAGAAAAATGCAGGGAAACAGTAGTATATTAAATGCACAGGCTAGCACACTTGAGTGGGCAGCCTCAACAGTTAAATTAAACAAACAAGCTTTAACTTTAAGTGCAGGTAATAAAACCGCTAAATACAGATAAAATAACAGTTAAAACTTTGTTTACAGCAAGAAAGGAAGGTCACACAGGTAGAAACAGCAAAAATATACTTAAATCTGGAAAGTAGTCATTTTTTTCAGTTCTCTGCTGCTAGCACCACTCTGCAGGACCACAAGGAGATGTTGCTGAGTGGTATAGTCGAAAAAAATGCTCAGAGGCGGATTTTTATACAGGGAACTTCAAAAGAGCTAGAAATGGTCCAAAATGACCAATTACTACTAGATCTTGTGCTGAGGTCACTCCTTCAGGGACAGATAGGCTGCTCAAGGCTCCCCACTCCCACTGGTGAGCAAAGAAACTTCCTTCTATCCAAGTAAGGCAATGGGCAATGCAGGAACTATCCCAAAGTCCAGAATATAGCAAAGCCTGTATAATGGACTATTCTAATCAAGAAAAGGCGGGAAAACAAGGATTTTCTTTGGTTTTTTTTTGTTTTTTGTAAGAAAACTACAGAAAAATGCAGGGAAACAGTAGTATATTAAATGCACAGGCTAGCGCACTTGAGTGGGCAGCCTCAACAGTTAAATTAAACAAACAAGCTTTAACTTTAATAAAACCGCTAAATACAGATAAAATAACAGTTAAAACTTTGTTTACAGCAAGAAAGAAAGGTCACACAGGTAGAAACAGCAAAAATATACTTAAATCTGGAAAGTAGTCACTTTTTTTCAGTTCTCTGTTGCTAGCACCACTCTGCAGGACCACGAGGAGCTGTTGCTGAGTAGTATAGTTGAAAAAAAAAACGCTCAGAGGCGGATTTTTATACAGGGAACTTCAAAAGAGCTAGAAATGGTCCAAAATGACCAATTACTACTAGATATTGTGCTGAGGTCACTCCTTCAGGGACAGATAGGCTGCTCAAGGCTCCCCACTCCCACTGGTGAGCAAAGAAACTTCCTTCTATCCAAGTAAGGCAATGGGCAACACAGGAACTATCCCAAAGTCCAGAATACAGCAAAGCCTGTATAATGGACTATTCTAATCAAGAAAAGGCGGGAAAACAAGGATATGTTTTTGGGTTTTTTTGTTTTTTGTAAGAAAACTACAGAAAAATGCAGGGAAACAGTAGTATATTAAATACACAGGCTAGCGCACTTGAGTGTATTCCAACTCCGAGAGCACACTACAGTGAGGAAAAGGGAAATCTCCATTCCACGCTGTATGCAGATCTCCATTCACAATGTTGGGATTCCGAACGTTTGATCATATGGTCTCGGCCATATGAAATTTGATTTTTCAGGATTTCGGCATTGTGAAGTGTTCCTATATATATATATATATATATATATATATATATATATATATATATATATATATGTATATATATATATATATATATATATATATATATATATATATATAGATAGATATATTCAGACTATAATCTATGGTAGAGATTATACTCCATAAAGCTGACAACATGTAGTGCAGTCACTCCAAAAAAAATCAGCACAGATATAAAGTTAACCTTGGCTAAAATGCAATGTGAAATATTTATGCAGGTTAAAATGCACAGTGACTTTAGATGAGAATTAGCAGTTTCCAGTACTATAAAATCATAGTTGATTTCCAGTCTGGGCACTGCAAGACTTGAGCTAGAAGAATAGAAATGGTGGATGATCCTGACTTGTCCATCGGGGGAGTGGACATTCTATTCTTTTTGCAATATTGCCTCTTTACATTCATTTAACATACAGCCCTCAACAGTGAGGATGTGGTTTATATGTCTGCAAAACTGTGATATGGAGTAGGCTTTTAGAGGTGTGTGTGTCAAAGTCTGCATGACTTAGTGGGGATGTCAGAGTAGGCCATCACATAAGTAAGTGTATAAATCAGCTGCCAGTTTTTTAACCAGTAGAACCATGGTGTCCTGGAAGGTAACAGTCTCCTGCAATTGCATCTTACCATAAGGAGAACTAATGAACAAAACAATCTTCAGACATCTAATGATTCACAGTCAGCAGGGAATACAAAAATGCAAAAAAGATATTTCCTAGAAACTTAACTTTGGTATAATTTTTGACACAAAGTAAATGTAATGTAGCAAATATGCAATCACACTATAAACCTCAGTAGCTTTAATTACATAGCTGCAGCATTTCAGCCAGTCAGAATCAGTGCTGCAGTGTCATCACCACTACAGAGCTTCTTTTTTATATCTAGGAATCTTGTGTAATCAACCACATGCAATTTCCTGTGCATTAATTGGAAAACAATACTGAGAAGAGGACTGAGATAAAGACAAGGTAAGATCTAACTAGAAACAGGAAATAATAATTATCCCAGTCTTCTAAGTTATTGACTGTGAGAACAGAAGAGAAAAAGAAAGCTCAAATGTGGACAACAGGAGAGCATTCCATCAAAAAAACAATTGCTTTCAGAGGTGCAATGGAATGATCTGTAAACAATTTCTTAAAATTAAAAGCAGGTCACTCCGTAGGAAACATAGCTTCAAACTGGCAGGGAATATTTAGAAATGCATGGGAAACGTTTCTTGTGCAGACTGGTGATTACATGGTAAAAAACACTTAAAATGCATTTAATGTAAAGACTACAAGTGATCTCAAAACTCAGTGGCATAGATGTATAAGGTTCATAAAATAAAGATGGTAGTGACACTTCAGTGCCTTTTTTTCATCCTTGAACTACAAGTTTATCACTCTACATACTGGCTAAAATCAAGCAGTATGCAATTTTATAGCCCACCTTCCTAACAAAAACATGCAAAAATATGGAGTCCAATGTTATCCTTTTTCTGGTCTTATGTCCTAGCTGCTGCCATGATTGAAGCAAAGGTAACACAAACATCTAAAACACAACCCTTCTGTATAAACTGGCTGGTGTTTGCAAGTTACAAACAAAACATACTTTGCAGTGCAGAGGTAAAACTGTGAGGTTAATTGGATTCACCTGTTACTGATTATCCACAAACACAGGAAATATATGAATCTACAGAACTTGGTTACAGAAGGTCTGAATCAATCAACAGTAACATGTTTGCATTCTCTTGCTTTTTGCTCAGAGTAGTGTAGTGAAGAAAAGCATTGGTTCATGTGTATATAAAATACTGTGAATGAAATATATCCTTTCCTTTAAGAAAACACTTACCAAGCAGTGTTATTACAGAATTATAACTTTTTTTAAGAATGTTTTCTTGCAGTGCAATGATTGGGTCGGCTGTTACATAGATCTACTTGACCTGTGCACTAAGACAGAAATACAACTAGAAGTAGTTCTGTTATTTGCATTTTTCTCTGCTTGCAGAATGATAGATAATCCTGACAAAGGCATGTCCATTTCAAGATTTTGACACTCATTGTTTTAGTCTAAACAAATAATCATTTGTCTGCGACGTATGTCCACTTTGAATATAAGTATTCTGTTTATCAGTTTGGATGGAAAATGTATGAGATGGCAGGGACAGCACAGAGAGAGACAGAAAGAGCTGTTTGTTTTTCATTTATTGATGTTAATAAACAGTAAAGCACATGCTGAAGAGAAGCTGGTGTTGTAAGAACCAAGACAAAGGGGAAGGGATATGTTTGTTTTTATGTTATTCATTGAGAGCAAAGAAAGGATAATTGATAATTTAATTTTATATTCCAGTGTGATCTTGATGATATATAACTGCAAATCTGTAAAAAAAAAATTAATTCTGAAGTTGTTTTAAACCAGTCTTACATATTGTCCTCATAATTTTGCATTTACCAGTTGCTCTGCACCAACTGGTTGGTCTTTAAGTAAAGCAGATTACATTTTAATTATTCCTGAAAAGTGCTTTAGAAATGTCAAAGTAGTATTACTTCTTATATTTTTTTCTGGTCAGCATCCAGATAATTTCACAGGGGAACACATGCCTTGTTTAATGGTAGTCTTTAAATACTGCTATCTAAAGATATCAAACAAAACCAGACATGGTGACAGTCTGGGGTCAGCAACAATTGCACAGGTGAGGCTGGACCTGAGAGATTGTTTAGGGAGGTAAGATTATAAGGTTTAGGTTAAATTGAATAGGGCACGTCTAGTTTAGTTAGGTAAGGTCTGTGGGTCTATGGAACAGACAATCTTAGATGCAGTCACAAAGTGGTAGGAAAGTAACCCACCATTTACCAGGAGTTAAAACAGAAACAGATAATTGAAGAATACACAAATAAGAATACTTTTGGGAGGGCAAAATAAAATAGCAGACACAAAAACTGCAGAGGGCAAGCAGGAGAGACAACAAACCAATGGTATAGAATGCAAGGTACAAAGTAACATATATGTGTATGTATGCATTTATGCATGTTTGTGTATTTTATGTATACAATGGCACTTACTTTTTAACAATAGTGTACTGAATGAAAGCTTAAGTAGAAAAAAAAATTGCAAATCTTTTATACTAAGTCATAGGTGATGTTGTGATACCCCACCACTGAACCAGTAATAAAGGAGCCTCAATCATCACCACTGGCACCAGTGGGGGATGTACACTGAGAGTATGCCAAAGTACATACACAGCATTACCAGAAGCAGCTCTCTGCATCAAGTGCAATTTCAGTTAAGAATACACAAAAACCACAGTCAGTCTGGGGCTAGTTTATACCTCTTTCTCCACATCCCTAATAAGACTCCCTATTGGCACAGCTATAGAGTTGAGATCTCAGCTGAGTGGCCAAGACCTCCAGCACCCTCTCTGTCCAGCCAGTGCTTTGTGTCCTTTCCCAAGTAGATGACATACATACTCTTTGAATTTTGATTTATATATGCACAAATACACCTGGGAAAGGCTGGCTTTACTAGCTTTGCCCCCTTTTTGCCCAGACTATAAGGTAGTTATCACTGCCACCAGCAAGCTACTTATCAGCTACTTTAACAAAGGGTTTCCAATCTTACTGAATAATGTTACTATTACTACAAATGGTAGTTTGACCAAGAGCAAGGCTATTAGGAGTAGCCCACAGTGTCACCAAATAAATATGCAAGTACACTCAGAACTTAAATATCTCTACACAGATCAGCCACAGCAAAAGGTTTAAATATTTTAATAATACATAAAAGAACAAGACAATACAAATATATATTTACAGTGACATCAGAGTTCAAACTCAAAGGAAATATTTAAAAAAACATTGCAGAACCGTCTCAAATAAATAAACATATCTAAGCTAAGCTTTGCTATATTCCTGACTATATATAAGAGAATTACTATAACCTAAGAACTTACTACAGAGCATGGCAGATGTGGTGAATGAGTCTTCTGTAGTTGTTCTCAGGTCAAAGACAGAATACAGAATGCTGTGTCTCTCTCAGAAACGTCTTAAATTAATATCTCAAATATTACTGCTGGGATAGCTTGTCATATGTCATCATTTCTTGTCATCTGAATCTATCCCAGGTGAAACCAGCACTGCTGGAATCTGGCAGTATTCAACATCTACCTGTGAAACTACATAGACAAGGGCTTTTCCTCAGATCTTTGATAGATGCTGGAAGTCGTAAAACAATATAACACTTCCAAGACAATAGAGAAAGTTCCTTAGTTTTAGAAATTTTGTCTTCTTGCTGCCATAAAGTAATTTAATTTCAGCTATTCTTTTGAAATTTGCTAGACTAAGGTTAACCTCCTGTGTTCCAGTTTCCACTGTTAAAATATATACATTTAAACAGTTACAACAGTGTACATAGATTTCTGTTCTTTTCCAGCAGGGCACACTGTTGATACACGTTTAAGCTCAATACTTTACAAACCCTTTTCAACACAAGTCTATACAAACAAGTTTGATATACACTTAACATACAGTTCTAATACAGTTGTAACGCAAGCATCTTACACAAATCATTTCAATATTCACCAATGACATATAATTATTTACAAAATTCCAGATAGCTGTGCTGGCAGTATCTCCTTTCATAACAGATGTACTTAGAGATTACCCAAGAGGTTAAAGAGAATTGTTGTATGCCAGTTGTTGCATTAAAGGAGTTGTTTAGGTTGATTAAGACAAAATTTGAGGTCAGCAGGATACAGCGGCATAATAACATCTTAAAAAACTATAAAGCCTTACAGAACAACAATTATAATCTGATTCTTACCAGCAATATCAAAACTCCACATGCAGGTAATATAAATATGATATTGGGCTGAACATAACAGCAACAGGCCAGATGGTTGGCTTATCCCTCAGCAGGATCAGTGCATGTTAACATTTCGGTTGTCCTGAGGACTAAGATAAGCAAATAGTAGGGATGTTGCTTCGCTAATTAGGACAGCTTTACTTGAAGGAACAAGTAAAAGACAACAGGGCACTTTATAAATTATCTCGGGTGGGATGAGCACAGGTTAGGTATCTTGGAAGCCAGCATTTTCCATGGTCACATTATTGTGCAGACGTTGGCTACCTTGAATGCAATAATATACACTGATGTTCCAGAATGGATGCAGTCAAAACATGTACAGTTTAAACAAGCAGTCCTGTCCACGGCAGTTTACCAGCACTTTAACAACAGTGACTATTAATTAACTATTCCATGCTTGAAAGCAATACCAAATATACATACATCTCTCTCTCTGTATATATAAATATATATATATGTGTGTGTGTGTGTGTGTGTGTGTGTGTGTGTATATATATATATATATATATATATATATATTGTAGTTTTCTGGCAAATTAGAAGCAAATCATTAAAGACTGAAGTTAGAAAGTAATGGCAGGTATTTGAATTTCAGACTTCACATCCTCCAGAAAATTCGTGCTGGGGGGCGTGACTAAGATGCCAAGGTGATAGCACTTTTCTGATGCTCTGCCTATAAAGATTGTTTCTGACAGTATTTTTGTATTTTAACCTAAAAAACTTCGAAGATTTTTCTCACAAGTTATATTTCTTAATATTGTGGATTATCGACTAAGAAGAAGCTCAAGTTTTCAGAGACTTTTTTCAAGAAATTTCCTGTCAGCAGTTCTACAGCTTAATACAACTGGATATGGCCTTGAGTCACACGAGAGCCTCTCCCCAGGACAGTTCCATGAAAAAAGAACTTCACACAATAATTTCCAGTATACAGGACCTCTCTGTGAAAATGGATAACTTAGAAAAAATTATGGAGACCATGAAAAAGGAAAGTAAGAAACAAAGAGAAGACCTAAAAGAAATAATTGCTAAACATTCTGATCAACTAGCAGCCATAAAATAATCTATAAATGAAATTGATGAGAGACAGATGGAAAATGACACTCAGAGTTTCTTCTAAAAATAAACAATCAACTATTAGAGAAAGTAGAATACCTGGAGTCCAGATCAAGATGGAACAATATCAGAATATATGGAGTTCCAGCAAAAAATGGAAGGAAGTAACATGATTCTGTTCTTAAATGAATGGCTGCCTAAAATACTGAATCTTCCTGAATCCTTCTCATTCAGGATTGAGAGGGCTCATAGGTCTCTTTCCAATTCATCGCTCTCCAAGAATCCAGCTATAGTGAGATCTATTATAGTAAAGTTTTTATCAACACAGTACAAAGACTTAGTACTGAGAACAGCTTGGTCAGGAAATCCAATACAAATCAATGGAGAAAATATAAGATTTGATAATGACTAGACTTCCACTACAATAACAAAAAGAAAATAATGTGTTCCTCATATCAGCTTGAAAAAATATGATATAAAAGCTCAAATCTTATTCCCAGCAAGAATCAAAATTAACCCTCTTGGATGGTCATAAAATATTTAGCAACATTGAAGAAGCAGCAGACTTTGTGAAGAAAACCAAGCTGTTGGATAAAATGGAGGACATGGACATATCATTACCAGATTTGAAAATTCAAGCTATTAATGGTAAATTATCCACAAATGATAAAACTAATAAAAAACTAAAAGGGAAATAAATCTAATAATTTTCATCTATAATATTATCCAGCAGACAGAATCCATGTAAGTGTTAAAAAACAAGCAAACAAACCTTAAGGTAAATGTAAAAGTTTTCTTATTATCTATATGTTTTTTTTCTCTCTCACTGGTAATTATAAACTAGAAATTTATATGAATAGGTTGACTTAAACTGCATCTAGCTTTGCATCACTTAGTTAGAAGCATATATAGTTACGCAGTACTGAAGTAATGCTGAAAGTTTTTATATATATATATATATATATATATATATATATATATATATATATATATATATGTGTGTGTGTGTGTGTGTGTGTGTGTGTGTGTGTTCATTATGCCTTTAACTAGATTAAAAGCGCATACAGTAACAAGGCATATAATATTCTGTAGGCACAATCCCCTCTTAATAGAATTACTATTTAGAGGTGAAAGCAATACTTTATATTCCCTAACCAGTAGCTTTGTGCACCTTGGGTTACAAAAGAGGTGGGGGGGCAGTAAAGATGCAGCTGTCAACAAGTAGATAGACTTGTTTTTATTATATTGTACTGAAATTGAGAGTAGAAATGTAGAGAAAATAATGTTTTGTATTTATGACTGATTTGATATGTTTAAAGAACATATTGTCTTCATAGTACCTCTATAAATGCATTTGGTGCTGTTGGCATGATTATGGCTGGTGCCATTAATATAACAGTTTCCTTTTTGTCATCAGCACAGTGGTTGTGTATGTTCAGTCCTTTTATTTTGTTATCTAGATGTAAGAATTTAGCTAACACTGCCCTCGAGACATTTCTTACCACCAGAATGTTCAAAAACATCACTTTCTTAGAGACCCGGGAGCAGTTAAGCCATTTTTTTTGTACACAGCAGATTTCCTCTCAATCTACAGTGCAAAGAAATGGACAGCATGACCTTTGAACTTTTGTCATCACTCAGGGACACTGTGCGATGGAAAAGATGTTGGAATCCTGTACCTGTGCTTCATTATAGACTGTATGAGTCTATTTAGACTTCAGGAATGCAACCCCCTATGAAAACGAGCAGAAAAACGTACTGAAAATGATCTATACTACAAGTTTAACTAGTAATCTCTAAAAAGTCATCCTGAATATGAAAATTACATGATCAGATAACCAGACAGATGTGTATAGCTGTATATGAGTTTATAATGATTAAACTGCCATGGCAAACTGAAATTAACCTAATAGTAGTAAAAAAAAAAATATATATATATATATATATATATATATATATATATATATATATATATATATATATATTGCTGTACACATGGTTTACAGGCTTATGTCATGATTTGTTAAAAACATAAGATGGCACCTACATGTTTAGAAATGTATGTATATGATATTTCACTCAACCATATGCCAACTCAATGGACCTGATAATTTGCAAATTCAGATCATAGAAGTCACATATATACAATTTATTGAAGTCATATGTACTAATATAGACAGACTAAAGTGTATATATTTTTTTTTCTGAGAGAGAGGAAGAATGGAAAGGAGCAGGAGTCATTCAATAGCTCAACTCATACAAATAATATGTAAAGCTAACTAAGCAAACTTTTGAATCTATATGTGGTATATATAAAGTAATGAGATATGATGGGGGAAATTTAGAATAGGCCTTACACAAATGAATGGTATGACATGAAAAGGTTCAGAGTTATTAGAAGTGTTTTTTCGAACCTCATAATTACAGTCCTCTTTTATAATATGGTTAACAAAGTTGATATGAAAAGTTTTGGCAAACATATAACTCTCACAGTATTTACTTGAAATGTGTATGAAATTCTAGTTTAATTAAAACTAAGAGGTCATTATGTTTATTACACTCTAGTGTAAGAACCTGTTATCAGTTGTAATAACAAATATCAATGGTCTGATATAAATGTGCTATTTAGTCAGATAAAATATCTAATATAAAATAAGTATAAGGTTTTGTTTATCCCATTAGCAATAATAAGTAACAAATGTTCTATTACCCGAAGACCTAAAGCCTCTACCATTTGAAATAGAGTGGCTTGTGATATTATTAACTACTATATTTTCTATACACAATTGTCTATCTGAGATAATCAATATTTAATTTAATGATATTATAAAAGATAGACTAGTTGTTTTACACATCTTCGGAGAGATATTATCTTTTGGTGTATATTGTACTATTGGATAAACCAAGGCAGAAGCATTGGTCTGATATAGGCTAATGATTGTAAGATGGATGATGGTGGTTTTAATGACTTGTTCATTAAACCAGGAATATTATATTCCATGTTTGGAGTTGTATATAGTTTTGAATATATATTAGTATATATATTTTGTCCATGATAGAATTCATAAACAAAATTGTGTCTATAAATATGTCTTCGTATAAATGTGTTTCACTTAATGTCAATGCCAATAATATAAAGAGAGGAAGCTTAAGTAAGTATTTAAAAGCAAACAAAGTGGACATTGCCTTAATACAAGAAACTCATATAATAGAAAAATATTTGAATAGAATCTTTGAATGGATACTCAATACTTATAGAATCTCATTACCAGACCAAGAGAAAGGGCACTATGATCTTGTGGAAAAAATCTTTACCTGTACCAAAAATTATCGATTCATATTCAGACAAAAATGGTATGCTGAGTATGGTAACATTAGAGATAAATAGAATATCACTTTAACTAACATATATTGGATACCTGGTATTGGAGTGGAAACAGCAAATAAATACTTAGAATTAATCTCAATTAAAGCTAAATGGGATATCATATCTGCAGGAGACTTTAATTGCATTTTTTCTAAGAATGACATTACTTAAAATGATAACTTTAGAATGTCTTCCCCAATCAAAAAGCTAAATAATTTTATTAGCATTTCAAATATGAGAGACATTTATGATATAAGAGAGTCAGAATCCCTCAAATACATGCATTATTCCTATAGGTTTGGTACACAAACAACTACTGATATTACCAATAATTTAATATCCAAAATACAAGAAGTTATAATTAGCTCATGTCCACTATCTGACCACAACACTATTTTCTTTAAAGTGCACATAACACCAAGAGATCTGATATTTTGGTAGAGACTACCTGCATATATTATGAAAATAAAGGATTTTAGAGAATGGCTGTTAAAAGAAATAAAATCATTTCTTGATGTTAATGATAATAATGAGCTTCTAGAGTTATACTTTGGGATACATTAAAATCATATTTATATGGTAAAATTAAAAGTTGGTATTTAAACAAAAGGAAGGACTAGGACAAGGAGTTAATAAAAATACACTCAAAGACTGATATATTGAAAAAACTTAGATACTAAAGGCATAAGAATTTCAGAACTAAAACAACTAAATTTAACATACACAGAAATTTTGAATCACAAAGTGGCAATAAATCTAGAGAGAATAAATTTAAAAACGTATTCAACTAACCCTAAAAGCATGCATAGATTAGCAGTTAAATCCAAAAGCTTAACAAACACTAATTATATTAAAGAAATTACAGATAATTCCAAGAATAAACCTAAATATATAACTGATTTAAAAGAAATATTAGAGGCTTTTAGAACACACACCATGGAACAGTGAATAACACCAATCTAAATAACATCGATAATACCCTGAAGGACAAGTTCTTGACAGACAACATAAATAAAAAAATAACAAAGGAACAAAATACTTGATTACTTAAACCAATATCATTAAAGGAACTTAAGGAAAAATACAAAACATTAAAAACAATAATGCTCCAGGTCTTGATGGATTAATAGGAGAAATATAGAAGATACTTCCAGCTGAAACTTTAAAGATTTTAATTGAAGCTTTTGAAAAATTCAGAAAGAATGACAATTTCTTTCCTTCATGGAAATATGCTATGATATCACCTATCCTAAAGCATGACAAAGACCCTAAACTAGTGGCTTCTTATTGCCCTATTTCTCTTTTGAATGTGAACTATAAGATATTTACATTGATTTTAGCAAACAGATTAAACCACTTCATGCCAAAAATAATAGCAGATGATCAAACAGGGTTTATTTCACAAAAAAAAAGTCCAAGATAATGTAATTAGACTTCTAACCTTAATAGACTATGCAAAAAAGAGAAAAAGGAACTATCAATTATCAGCTTAGATCTAGATAAAGCTTTTGATTCTATAAATTGGTCGTATTTATTTAAAGTATTAGAAATGTATAATTTTCCCCTGATTTTATAAAGCTGTTAAATAAATTATATACGACTTCCATATCATATATCAAAACTGGAGCCTTTTTATCAGGACCACTTAAAATATTAAAAGGCACCAAGCAAGGCTGTCCTTTGTCACCTTTATTATTTGCCCTATCAGTGGAACCATTATTTAATTATATAAGAACTAATGACAATATAAGTAGCTTTTCAATTAACCCAAACTATGGTTCCAAACTATAGCTTTTTGCTGATGATATCTTGCTAACAATTGGAAATATAGATTCTTCAGTAGAGCACATTATAAAATCATTGCATAATTTTGAAAAGATTTCAGGTTTAAATTTTAATCATAACGAAACTGAAACCATTTTGCTGAACCAAAAAATAAACCCCATCCTGGAAAATTATGGAAACTTTAATTGGGTGAATACTAAGTTTAAGTAGTTAGGGGTATATATAAAATTAAATTGGAAGGATACTATACAAATAAATTATGCAACTCTAATAAATACTGCCGAGGAACACCTGAACAAATGGAATAAAATGTTCTTTACCATGGAAGAAAGGTTAGCCTTAGTTAAAATGATTATATTATCCCAAATTTTGTACATTTCTCGAACTATAATAACATCTATTTCCAAAAAATTAATGAAGCAACTCAACTCCCTATTAGTTAAATTTCTATGGTATCCACAAAAGCCAAGAATTAGTCACACATGGCATTACAAAAATTGGGAAAAGGGTGGAATAGCTTTTACACACTTAGAACTATATGCAGAATCAACCATCCTCAATATCATAAGTCAATGGCTAAATTCTAAGTATACATCTAACTGGAAAAACTCACATAAAACAATTTTAGGACCTAATAGTGGGGAAACAATAAACAATGACATATTTGCAGAAGTAGAAAAAATTTATCTAGTCATAAAAAACTTATGTTATAATACAAATAAAAAAGACAATTTCTCTCCCTTTGTTAACTACATAGCAAAGAGTTTTAAACAAATAATGAACAAAGATTATAAGATGAGAAACTTTATAATTTTAATGTTTCCTATAGCATTTATAAACAAATGTTTGGACTCTTTTAACATAAAAAAATAGAAGAAATGAAAGGAAATAGGTTAGTATTTTGGCATCAATTCCTTGATACTAATATGAGGCCACTCCCCTTATAGCAAGATATAACATAAACCAAAACAACTGGATAAACATACAAACATTCAGAGAATACATAGTAAATGAATTAAAAGTATGTGAAATTGTGAAATCCACACTTAGACCTAAAATCTTATCTCTTTTCTGTGAAATTAATATATTATGCAATAATGATGAATTTTCATTGTCAAGAGTATACAAGATACTACAAGCTGACTTACAAATCCCAGATGAATCCCTGTGGAATTCCGCAGAAAAAGTTAATAAATTCAGATTTTCAGAAAATGAGAAAACATTAATACTTAAGTCAGTTAGTAACACTAGATCATCTCCCTTTTGGAAAATCTATACATGGAAGTTCATTCACAGAAGCTTCTTCACTTCTCATAAAAATAGCATTGATATCAGGAAATTAAATATCTGAATGTTGGAAATGTGAAGAAACAGTATGTGCAGAATGTTGCAGATTGTATATATGTTTGTAGATTGTAAAACTGTAATTCCATTCTGGTTGGAATTTAAATATTTTATAAGAGCATTGTGGTCTGATAAATGTGAGGTGACTGACTCACCGTTATTATTTAATCTACCTACACTAGAGTGTATTCCAGGAACACAAGTGTACCTTCTCTGGTTCCTCCTTGCAATAGCAAGAACAATCATTACTTCAAATTGGAAAAGTAAAAAATTTCTATCATTGGTGGAATTGATCTCATTGGCTAAGATTGTATGTAATAGGGAATTGTTAACTATAAACTCAAGAACCCCAAGAGTGACACATAAACAACTGGCTTGTTTAAAACTTAAAAAGCTGTTAGATAAAATGTGAATAATATTAACAAAAGCATATCTGTTATGGACACTGTATATAGTTATGTTTATTTTACATTGTTTAATAGTTTATTGTTATTCTTGTATTTATAATCAATAAAAAGTATGTGAAAAAAAGAAAATTCATGCTAATGCAAAACCTGTTATTCTGTCAACTTTGTAACAGCAATATTTAAAAAATTCCTATTTTTGGGCCTTTGTCCCACTTTTATTCTTGGCTTTGTCTAGATTTCTTGCTGTAAGAGGTTGAAAGGTATGTGCAATGGTGCAGCGGTTGCATTGTCACCTCATAGCAAGAGGTTCTCCGGTTCGATTCTCGGCTGAGGTGCCTTCTGTGTGGAGTCTGCATGTCCTCCCTGCATTTGTGTGGGTTTCCTCTGGGTGCTCTGGTTTCCTCCCATGTTACAAAGACATGCATGTGGAACATTTCTCCCTGGGCAACCACTGAAAATTGGTTTTGTTCCAAGAGTGGAGACAAATTTTGTCACTAACCTATGCAAATTCATACTTTTCCAGTTATTTAAATGAGTACATATATCTCATATCAATTTATAACATCTGTCTCTATTCTTAGACCTTTAATGATATTTAACACTTGCCATCTGCTGGGTAATGAGGTCTTTCTAGTGGTTAATAATATTCCCTGGAACACTTCGAATTGTACCCACAATGCTTACATGCCTGAGTGAAGCGGTACTTGCATCGCATCTTGGTAAATTGTGCTTTCTGTCTCTTATTAAAAACTCTGAAATACAATGTCATGGCTGCAGCATCATGACTGTAACCACAATGCTTCCATCATCTTTTCAGTGTATGTCTCATCTCAGTACTACATACATGTCTTATGCAACACAGATACACTTTATCCTAGCAGTTACTAACATTCATAAAGTAAAATCCATAACTGTGGCTAGGTCTAAACAGTCCCTTATTAACTTTAAGATGTGACTGCTGCAACTTTTTCCAGACTCGTTACTAACATGAATGAGTCAGTTACTGGTTATAGGTGATTTACACTTGGAATGGGGTATAGCCTTTGATCCATATAATATCCATCAACATATTTTCACGGTTTAGTCCAGATAAGTGTTTTGGAGTCTGCATGTCCTCCCTGCGGTCGAGTGATGTTTAAAGACATGCAGGTAGGTGCGTGCATGAATGGGTGTGCTTTCTTTGAAGTTTGGGCATCTGGTTGGCAACTCAGCACCGTAAAATCCACTGCCCATCATTAGTGGACCGGAGCTCTGCTGTGGTGACCCCTAACCGGGAAAAGCTGAAAGAAGTCCAGATAAGTGTTTTGTTCAACAGAAATGACAAGGTATCTAACAAAGAAAGATTCAGGGACTGGTTAGTGAGATCTGCATCTAGCAGCATCATAGCAAAAGGAAACATATCTGAGACATTTGATGATCATTTAATAGTTTCTGTGTACCCAACTATGTCCAGAACTGTAAGGATCTCCTTATTTACAAATTAAATTTGTACTCCTCTCTCCCATGAGTCACAGAGGGCATCAAAAATATACTAAATGATTGTAATAAAAGTCTGAAATCTCTATATTCTACCTAAGCCTGAAACATTTAATTTCCTTTTACTGTTAAAAAATGAAAGTAAGTCTGCATGCTTTAAAAGTTTTTAAAGTCAGAAACTTTATATGCACTCCCACTTGAATAACAAAGAAAGCACTCCAGGCTTGTTTTGAAAAGAAGACCTCCTTAACTCTGGCAAACATACTACCCTAATGCAATTACTCTAAAATCTGTTGAGTATAGCACTGATGATGTTCAAACCTTGTCAGAATTATCTTTCTGATGTTGAACTTCCAAGCCACTGTTTTTATTAGGATGCCACTGTAGGAGCAGTTTCTGTTTGCATACCATTTGTGATGCATTTTCTGTACAAGTTCCTCTTTTTTCTACAGTACTATGATCATTTAATTAGTATCTATAAGTAATGAGTGTTGTGCAGTATCCCCACACAAAATAAACTTCTTTCCACAGACTCACTGCATTTCAACCAACTTGATTAATTCAATTGAAGCTTCAGGGGATTGACAATCACCTAAATTTAGGGGATGCCTTAATATGTTACCAAATGCTACTCAGATATTACAAACTAGTTCTATCAATACTTGTCTTCCACTGCAAAGTTATTTTTTTTTCTTCTTCTCACAGACTGTTTATATCATCTTGCTTTTATTTTCCACCTCGTACATCCTTCACTGCTTTGCAATCATAAACTGAAAAGATCTCAGTCGACTTGTTACACAAATGTATTTGAATGAAGTGGTCAGTGCATTAAAATTCCATTAAAGACATTGCACAAATGTTTCCTCACTCATTGAAATGACAATATTGGTCACTCAGCAGCCAATAAATGAATCTTTGTGCATTATATAATCAAAACTAAATGAGGAAGAGAGACTAAAAATAATTTTGATAGCTTGCTTAAGGAACAGTGCATGGAATAATGTGAGAAATTCTACTAAGCATCCTTAAAGAAAGACATGCATTGCTTCCATACTTAGCAGAATATGGCTAGCATGCTAAAACTAATATTGCACCACGTATCAACTGCTAGTCAGAAAGCAGAACATCAAATGAAATCATTGTAATACATGGAACATGTTGATTACATTTGGAAATTAACAAAGATATAACCCAGTGGATCATTACATCAAAGGTTATTCTATAATTACACTCTGCCAAAAACTTGGCAACACCACAGGATTACAATGGAAAAAAAAGCCTTCTGACAGTTTAAAAATTGCATCATACTTTGCACTCGAGTTAGGAGAGGTGTACTTCACTTCTGCTCTTGAAGTGTGCTAACGCTTGCAAAGATATAAAACATTTTGTACTTCAACTGATAATACATTGGAATAATTAAAATTCACCATGATATTACAAAGACAAACAAGTGGGTTCCTGACTGTATCTGCAGTTACACATTCTCAGAATGGATCCCAAGATTCACTTATTTGAGCTTTGCTTCCCAAGGGAATTTTTGAAATCTTTTTCTCAGAGTCGTAACTGAAAACTAATGATTTCAGCAACCTGATCTTAATCTGCTATGTTTATATACAGTGACGTAAAATCAGACACTCACTAACTCTTTCAAGAATTAATAATGAAATGCTACAAACTAAAATGACAACAGCATAAGAAATATTTACAACGATAATGTTTTATTGAAAAAGTAAGGCATTGCCTCCTTTGACATACCATACTCACCACCAAGGTACAGAGATCTACAAGGTGGGCATGTCATAAGTAGATTATAACTACAGCAAACATGTAATAGTTCAGAAAATAAGGTTATAAGCTGTTAATGAATATCTTCCCACAGTTATGGCCTTGAATCCCTTAATTTTTTTTCTTACAAACTGTGTGATTCACCAACTCTCTTGCCAGTATTCAAAGGCAACCCCCTATAATGGGACACTTCTAGGCTTTATGGTTACCAAGAATTAAAACCTTCAGAAGCCCTTTGCTGGCTTAGCAAGCATTTTATATTAAACAATACAGCCTCATGAAGTAATTAAGCTACATTTGTCACAAACCAGTTAGGTACACATTTAAAGTTGACATCATTTAATATTGTGTCTCATTGTACAGGAATACAGTACATTTCTTACAGCATTAGGCCTATGTATAATGTCTGGATGTGCAGTCTGATTATAGCCAGAGCTAAGTCATGGTCAGTTGGGGTCCTAGGTAATGTAATGGACCACCCATCATACCAATATCCCATTACTTGGCTGTGTCTCACTAATTACCATAAAACACTGTTGAAACCTGTCGGTATGCATACTTTTTTGTTGTTTTACAATGATCAAAGAGATTTGGAGTAGAAACACCGAAAGCTATATGATGAATAAAACAAAAATGCTCACACTGAAAATAAGCTTAACATGAACACCAATAAACTTCTCTTTCCCTTTCTTTGAAACTTACTTTTATTGAAAATGCATCTGGCAGCCCATTAAACTACTAGAGACATACTTGGTTAGGGGGTTGACATAATGGTTAAGGTGTTTACCTCAAAGACACACCCTGGGATTCAATAATGCTTACATGGAGTGCAAGAATAGTGTAAATGCTACTGCATGAAATATGGCTGTCATGCAATCCAGTAAACAAGCCTGGGGATGTGTACCAGCCTGGTAGCACTATTCCTGCAAGGACACCACTGAATAATGCTAATTACCTCATTTGCTGGTGAGAAACATGCAAATGAGGTGAATTAGCAATTGAAGAAGCAGGCAGGCATCCATGCAGGAATAGAGTTATGTGCAGAAATGTATTCAGCTACTAGCCGAATACACTTCTGCAAAAATCAAAATGGAAGGATGACAGCTCAAATAAAAGCATGTATTATAATCTTTAGGCATGCCAGTGATCAAATATATGGCCATTTGCAGGGAAAAGTGTTTAAATTTTATAAAAATAAAAGTCAATTTTTTTGGCCGATCTCGGCCATTTAGGCTTAGGACAGCGATGAGCAAACTGGATTGTGCCAAAAAATAAATTGTGAAAAGGCAATTTTAAGTGAAATCTGCATTTTGCCATTATAGTCTATGGCACGCAGAATCAAAACAATACTGGGGAATAGTGATTGCTAAGGGGGAAGGCTCTGGTATAGTACAGTAACTAGGAATTAAGGCAGTGGGGTATGCTAATGAGGGAAATTTACTGAATCACAAAAAGAAGTTGAGTGCCAAACTGCACCTAACCGTGTAGGTGCTATAAGGCAGTGGTGTAAGCAGGAGGAGCAGCAGACATGAAAAGAGGGTGTGTCATGCTTGGTGTAAGCACATTGGAGCTGCACAGCACTCAGATAAACTGAGCTAAGCACAGCTAAGCAAGGGTGTGTGTCTGAGGCTGTATTGACTTATTCCATGAAATGAAGAGTGTGTTTGCATCCAGGGATGGCCATTTCTCAGTGTTTACTTTAGCTAAACGGGTTTTCTTGATGCACACTTGGTCTAAAACAAACAAACAAAAAAAACCCCCCAGAAATAGCAGTACTGTTTACATTTGGGAACTGGGTTTGCATGGCATGCCTCGGGGCTTAAAAGGGGCAGAAATGGGAAGGGGAAAATAGCAGAATAAAAGCAATCAAGTACAAATAAACATAGCTAGCAGGTGGAATGCATCATAGTCAGCCAATTATACAGGCAACATCTGCAGCACAACAGTATAAACTATACAAACACCTTACAGTCTGTTTTTTCCCACAAACTCTGCACCATTGGTGTACACATGCGGGGGAATTTTAACCAAAACCATGTTAGGGGCTGCCATTGTTTTGATCCATCAGTATGTGCTAGAGGCTGAGGGTGGTGAGGAGGATAATGCTGACAACCGCCACAGACCGAGGAGGAGGAGAAGTCTGTTCAGACTCAGAGTAACTTACCAGGGGCTACCTCATATGGAGATAGTAGAGTACTACAGGTTGGACAGAGACATACTGCAGCAAATCATTGAGCTGTGCTGACCTCAACTCAGACCCAGAGCTAACAGAGGGGAACCCATCCCAGTAGATACCAAGGTATGTGTAGTCTTAAGAATACTAGCTACAGGTACTTTCCAAAAACCTACTGGGGACATCATGGGGGTTTCACAGGCATCTTTATCTGAGTACTCCACCATTTCCTGGATGCCATCCTACCACATGCCAGGGAGCACATTTACTTCCCCAACACCCATGAGGAGAGGACCAGCAATATGCATCTCTTCCACTGTGTAGCAGAATACCCAGAGGTACTGGGTGCGACAGACTGCATGCACATCCACATCAAAGCACCACCCGGTGAACAGGGTAGGGTTTGAATAAACCACAAGGGCTTCCCCTCCATCAACTGCCAGGTCATGTGCAATGCCCAGGGTGTTATCATGAATGTGTGTGCTGGCAGCCCTGGAAGCTATCACAACTCCCACATCTGGCATTCATCACAGCTGTACCAGGCATTTGCCAGTGGGGACATCCCGCATGGCCATCTGGTGGGGGGTGCTGGCTATGCACTGGAGGCATAGATAATACCCATCAGAAATGCACACACAACCACACACGAATGCCATAATGAGGCACATGCACAAACCAGGATCATAATAGAGCATGTGTTTGGGATGCTCAAGTCACAGTTCCACTGCCTTGCCATATCTGGTGGAACCTTGCAGTACTCTCTAGCCACATTTACACACATTCATAGTATGTGCCATGCTACACAATATGATCCTGTGGAAACAGCTGCAGCAGGAACAGCATGGGGAAGGGCCACACAGCCCCCCACCATTGACAAGGTCCCCACAGGGACTTAGAAGAGGAAGCCCCTGAGCCTGCTCCCTTAGACAGACAGAGACATGCCCAGGACTTGGCAAAGAGGCAACGCATAGCACACACACTGACACTATAGGGACCCAGGGACTGACACCTCTCTCTGACTCACACACAAAGTAAAATGGATGACACACACATCACATTACTTGTAACTTACAATGTATAGGCAGTGTACTGTATTCATCCAACATAGGTAGCCCTCAAGCATCACACTCACAATGGCCACAGGCACAAGGTAAGTCAGTCTTCTTAACAATAAATGAATGGATCACTATGTTTTGGTAGCATATCTATGGAACTGCTGCATGGATGCAAGGGAATGGGGTGGCCTACTGGGAGGGCAGCAGACAACTTACAGCTATGTGGGACACCAGGAAATGTCTTCACAATACTGGCTTCCCCACACTATGCAGTATAATTTAAGGTGAAAAATCCCACTGTAGTATATGTGGGGGGCCAACTAAGGGGGGTCATAGGTCACATGCATGGATGTCACCGTGGGGATCCCATACACACTCCCAGACTCACACAGCAAGTCAGTCATAGAAAACCATAAAGGAATGTTTGGCAAAGGCACACAAATGGTGACACTGATGGAATACCCCTCTACAGATGTGAACAGTGATATCACAGCAGGCCTTGCAGTTGCAGTAAGACTCTGAAGGGCAAGAAGTCTGAAACTCAGTTGTATGGCATTACAATCTAACATGTGGTCTCTAGTGATATGCCTCTATTCTCTAAGACAGGGCACAATACTATGCTAAATGGAAACAAAATGTAAAGCCAATATCAGCACAGTCAATACAGATGTGTATTGTTGACAGGTGTGCCCCCACACACACCCATATTCACATAGAAATGCAGTAACATATAAGTTTGTAGGGTAATAGCAGCAGAACACACATTGCCAGGGCTGTCCCAATCAACATGATAATTTGTTGCATGTCCACAGTATGCAGGGATCAATGAGCTATGCATATGTGTGTGGGGAATACTTGTCAGGATGTGGCCAGCAACTTCTCATGGCTGTTCTGTCCTACTGGCCTAGGTACAGTACTGTGGTAGACAGGGCCATGTTCCACAAAATGCAGTGCCAATTATTTTGCATGTCAGCTACACATACAGAGGGAGTCATACACACTGTCCACACTGTCCATTACTGCCAAGAATCTTTACAGGTCATGTACAGGGGGCCACATATATGAACAGTACATAGTGCCTACCGTACCTCACAGCTGTACAGACCTTATGCATACCTCTCAACCTCATAGAGGAATAAATCTGGATAAAGCCATGCATAATGGTGGGATAAAGGCCCAACTATAGGAACACATTTGAAATATTGCTCTCATAATGTTAGACAGTTGATAGAACAACAGAGGGGGTGTATAGTAGCATGGATGTCATGAAGGGTGTGAAGTCTGAAACTGTAATGTTCTGTCAATATTCCCTGACTGCATCTCTGAGTGATTTGCAATAAATGTGCTAGAAGACCACAGTGTCAAGGGAAACCAACCAGATATATGAGGCATGCATCTGGACAATCTGTGAGAATGTGTGCAGTTGACAGGTATGGCCACACCAGGATATCAGCATATCACCAAGGTGCTGGTCCTTTTACACAACCTCATAAGTCAATCAGCTGTAGCCACACCTGCCAACTGACCAGATTGTGCAAGAATGTCCAGCCTTTACCTCATAATATAGGTCTGTGCATCATCCATCTTGTATTTCTCTGGTAAATAACTGTGATGTTCCAATCATATCTGTCAGTAGGTAATGACACAATACAGTACAGTATCAAACATTACATATGTCAGAAAATGTCTGCTAAAACAAACCCTGTCACTCAAGCAACTCGTACATTAAGAGCAATAGTTACAGTACCCCCTATGATTGGCCCATTGTTTCCCCATATTGGCAGCCTATCTCCAGATATCTTGCGCAAACAGGTTGCAAGGTATGTCTGTAGCACACAACACCCTGGAACAGAGTACAACTATCCCTGGAATGGATTCCCACACTTACTATAGAAGGTCATACTGAGCATGATCCTACACATAGAGAAGTGAAGCCCATGTCTGAAATCACATCAGACTATATATCTCTGTATTGTCCAAATGTCTTTGCATACACACAGCTGTATAAACCTGTCTCCACACACACTCATCAGACAGGATCACCCACAGCTAGCTGTAGGTGGCACATATGTGGTATATCTGCATCTGTTATGTGTGATACATACACATATATATGGGCAACATATTACAATATGTCAAACATACACACACATAGACATGGGGAAGAGAGGGACAGACAGTGATAGAGTAAGACACACAGGGAGACACACACAGACAGTGAGTCATACACAGGGATACCCTGAATGGCATAGAGTGATGTCTTGCTGCAGACAGTTGCATACCAGTTGTAAACACTGGCATGTGCCAGCATGAAGATGAGATTCATTGTCTGATGGTACTGAGGTGGGTATTGGAATATCACATTGGCTAGCTTTGTGTGTATGTGTGTCTGTAGGTCTAAGTATAATGATGCCTTATTCACCCAGGACACTTCCCATTGCCCTACTTTACAACATCTGCCAGCGTCATTCACCTTAGAAGGGACTGACCTCAGTCCTGTAAGTTTTATAACATGTGTGATAACTGCATAACACTATCATACAAATAACTAGATAGGTAAGGGTTCTAATCACAGCCCTGGCACATGTAACAGTGGTTGTGTGGGGGGTAGTGTTGGGTTTGTGTGTGTATGTGTGTGTGTGTGTGTGTGTGTGTGTGTGTGTGTGTGTGTGTGTGTGTGTGTGTGTGTGTGTAGGAATAAGTGTTTTAGCCCATTCCCACTCAGTACACCTCCCATTGCCTTACTCACAAGATCTGCTGATGTCATTCATTGTAGAAGTACTGTTGGACTGGCCAATCCTCTACAAGCTCTGTGGTGTGTGTGATAACTGCATAACACTATAGTACAAATAACTATTTATGTAGGGATTCTAATCTCAGTCATGGCAAATGTAAAAGTGTGTGTGTTTGTGTGTGTGTGTGTGTGTGTGTGTGTGTGTGTCTGTAGGTTAAAGATTTTGGGCCTATTCACACTCAGTACACTTTCTATTATCTGACTTTAGCAGTCCTGCTGATGTCAGTCACTTTAGAAGTACCTTTAGCTAGCCCTTAGCCCTGTAAGCACCATGGCACATGCGATAACTGTTTAACACTATAGTACAAATAACTAGTTAGGTAGGGGTTTTAATCTCAGTCCTGGTAAATGTAAAAGTGTGTGTGTTTGTAGGTTAAAGATTTTGAGCCCATTTACACCCAGTACACTTCCCACTGCCCTACTTTTGCAGTCCTGCTGATGTCAGTCACCTTAGAAGTACCTTTGGGCAGCCTACAGCCCTACAAGTTCTGTAGTGCATGCGATAATTGCATAACACTATAGTATAAAAAAACTAGTTAGGTAGGGGTTCTAATCTCAGTCCTGGCAAATGTAAAAATGTGTGTAGGTTAAAGATGTTGAGCCCATTCATGCCCAGTACATTTCCCATTGCCCTACCTTGGCATTCCTGATGATGTCAGTCACCTTAGAAGTACCTTTTGGCAGCCCTAAGCCCTATAAGCTTTGTGGCACATGCAATAATTGCATAACACTATAGTACAAATAACTAGTTAGATAGGAATTCTAATCTCAGTCCTGGCAAATGTAAAAGTATGTGTGTTTATAGGTGAAAGATTTTGAGCACATTCACACCCAGTACACTTCCCATTGCCCTACTTTAGCAATCCTGATGATGTCAGTCACCTTAGAAGGACCTTTGGGCAGCCCTCAGCCCTATAAGCTCCGTGCCACATGTGATAATTGGGTAACACTATAGTGCAAATAAGTAGTTAAGCAGGGGTTCTAATCTTAGTTCTGGCAAGTGTGCGTGTGTGTGTGTGTGTGTGTGTGTGTGTGTATGTATGTATGTGTGTGTGTGTGTGTGTGAGAACAGTATTGTGTGTGTGGGGGTGTGTTTGTGTGAGAACCATATCCATGGGGGGTGGGTTTTGCAATTTTTTGCTGTTGCCCACCCAGTACACACCCCAGTGTCCACTTTACAAGGCCCACTGTTGTCATCGACTGTAGAAGTAGCTGTAGACAGTCTGCAGCTCTATAAGCTCTGTGTCACTTGCAATAATTATGTAACAGTGGTGGTGGTGCTGCGGTAGCGTTGTCGCCTCACAGTAAGACATTGTGCTGTTCGATTCCCAGCTAGAGTGTCTTCTGTGTGGAGACAAGAGTGAATGGGCGTACCTTCATTGAAGGTTGTGCATCAGGGCCGGCAACTTGGCATGTAAAAATCTACTGCCAATCATTAGCGGACCAGAGTTCCACTGTGGTGACCCCTAACCGGGAAAAGCTGAAAGTCACAACATGGAATAAATAACAAGATTGGCAGCCCTTCTAATCCTTGGATACCATTCCCCACTCAGGAATCATAGACAAACACACTCAGGTAGGCATCAACCCCTACATCACTAGGTGGCTTGCAAACTGGCTCACGGATGGAACCCACAGTGTGAACGTAGTGGACTCTGTGTCAGACTGCCGACCAGTCATGAGTGGAGTCCTGCAGGGTTTGGTCCTGGGTCCCCTCGTGTTCAGGAATTACACCTCTGAAGTCCAGCCCAACATAAAGGGACTCTGGCTGACAATGTTTGCAGACAACTGCAAGGTGGGTGTTATTATTACCTCCGCACGTGATGTTGACATCCTGCACAAAGGCCTCACTGAGACCTATGACTGGTGCTAGAACCCTGAACTTTAGCTCAATGCCAGAAAATGTGCCACCATCCCCTTTGGGAACAAAATGTTTCCCATGAATTACTACATTGATGGTAGTCCACTGAACACTGATGTTGTTATAAAAGAACTGGGAACACAGGTTGACAGTGAGCTCTTTGTAGACCACCAAAGTGCTACTATGTTCAGAAAGTCCTTCTTTGTGTCACATCTCCTGACTAAGGGTGTTGCAAATAATACAGCATCATGGCTGAAAAGGATCACCAATAATGCATCATGGCTGAAAAGGTAAACACACTCTGAAGTGTACCCATTACAATTGCAGGCTGCAGCACCTTACACAGTATTACATAACTAAACTGTATTTAATTCCCTCTGTGCATCAGAACTATATTAGCATGTCCCTGCATCGGTGGTATGGATGACAGGGATGTGGCACAGGTATCATCATATGCACAGGGTGTTGTGTGGGTTTGCCAGAGGCCTAGGCTGGGCCATACTTTTGACATCATGTGTGTGTGTTTGGAGGGATGTTCTGTGAATGGGTCATGCAGAGGTAGTGTGTGAATGTCTGGAGGCAACCTGGCTGTGATGGTGATTGTGTGTGTGTGTGTGTATGTATGCACAAAGTCACGCCATGTGGCTGCCCTACACAGGGGTATGTTGGACAGCTGTGGACCGTACATGGCAGGGTGTATAGTTCATCATCTCTGGCCAAAGACATGGGAACTAGTCCTGCCAGGGGGGGTCTCACTTGCACCACCAGGCCCAAGGCCAACACCAGAATAGAACAAAAGAAAAATCAGATAATTTGAAGAAAATATATGCAGTTATGACTTATGAATTGTTAGCAGAAGAAGTAAAACAAACTATAAAGTTCTATTGGACTTATTTGTTTAAATATAGGGATTTGGTAGATATACTTGATAAAAATCTAAATTTCTCATTCAGAAGGGGTAAAAATATAAAGGACATGTTAGTCCATGCTAGATTTACAAGACCTAGTATAGGTCTGAGTTATAACCCTGATTTTTTGGGAACATATCCATGTACTAAATTTATAATATGTCAATATAAAAGTAGGACATTTCAGTGCATTAATGGAATATATTTTAACCTAATGCTAAGTTTTCATGTAACACAGAAAGTATTGTGTATGCATTGAGATGCCCACGTGGAATGTTCTATATAGGTGAAAGAAAAAGGGTATTCAAAACCAATTTGCAGGAACATATCAGAGATATTAGAAATGAGAAAATTGAGATCCCACTTGCAATGCATTTTAAAAAACGTAATAATAGTAACCCGTAAGGTTTATTAGGAACAGTTTTGGAACATATTCCTAGTATACAGTATAATGTTAATGTAAAGAAAAAACTTTTGTATAAAGAAACTCTTTTTATATTGAAATATAGCACTTTAGCCCCTAGGGGCATTACTATAGAATGCAACTGGAAAGTTTTATATGAATTTCATATTTGAAATGTTTTAATTAGTTAATTAATGTAAATAATTGATTTATTGATTAATTGATTTATATTATTGTATAAATATGTGTATTGTATAAATATGTGTTGCATTTTCTGTGTATGTATTCTCCTTAGAAGGCTATTGCCAAGGTGCTAGAGGTTGGATTAAATATTTAATGTGGAAGATCATGGTTTTTGGTCATTTATATCTTGGATTTTATTCTTGTTTTTTATTTTATTTATTGTGATGTACAGTTCACCATCTCTGGCCAAGGACATGGGAACTAGTCCTGCCAGGGATCTCACTGACACCACCAGGCCCAAGGCCAGATGCAGTACTGCTTCCCGATGGTGACTACTGTATGCTGGATCCATGTCCCTGACAGGACCGACCAGGGCCATTTGCCTATGCCCTGCTCTGTTGTGGTGTGGAAAGCACCCCCTTCAGTAGTGCGGTGGTACTGCCACTATGGGAGTGTGAAGGTGCACAGCCCTGTAGACTCTCAGCTGATGTTGGTGCTGACCTACATGCATGTGGCTGATGCACATCTCCCACCACACACTCTAGCACAGACATGCTATGGTCGAGGATTGCCAAGGTCTCACTCCACCGTCTATTCATGACCTCACTATTTTGACATGTGGCCTCAACAAGGTCATATATGTCACCAAATCAGCCAGGAAGAGTTGAATCCAAGACCTTGAGTATTTGTCTGGTGTTGCATTCATTACATGCCTGTGCATCCATGACAGCCCAAAACATGCATCTGGTGACACCTGCTGGGGCACTTGCGACAGTGACTTGATGAGCAGCAGTCCTCCTTCAAGCACCCCTGTCTATCCACCTGTGTAGGACCTCGCCTGAACTCTGACTATGACTAGTGGCTACACTCACACTTGCTATAGTCACCACACTAGCCTGTTCCCTACCACCACCTGCCAATATCCATTATCTGTGGCTGCTGGGGATGGGGTATGTGTGGGCACTGTGCCAACTGATGGCACAGATTCAGCCCCTGACAACCCCACCTGTGCCCCACTATGACCATCATCATTGTCAGAGACTGCACAGACACTGACATCAGATTATGAGTGGGAGGGACCATGACCACCATGTCCACATGTGAGGGGAAGACAACATATGTAAATTAATACCTGTATTATAAGGTTTGCTGGTACACACACACATGCACACACGCACACACACACACACACACACACACACACACACACACACACACATACACACACACACACACACACACACACTATTCTATTATGTAGCTGTGGATGCTGGCTGGGCCATTCCAAAACAGTGATAGTCTTCTGGTGAAGCCATTCTTTTTCTGATTTGGATGTATGGTTTTGGTTATTGTCGTGTGGAAAGGTGAAATTCTTTTTCATCTACAGCTGAAGATTTTGGGCAAAAAGGGACTGGTATTTGGAACTGTTCATAATCCCCTCCACCTTGGCTAAAGGCCCACTTCCAGCTTATGAACAGAAACCACAATGCCATCACCATGCTTCACTGTGGGGATGGTGTTCTTTTGGTGATGCACAGTATCATTATTGCGCCAAACAAACCTTTTGGAATTGTGGCCAAACAGTGCAACCTTGGTCTCATTACACCCTAACACACTTTCCCACATGCTGTTGAAAGACCTGATATATTGTTATTGAGTATTTAGCCAGACCTGGATGTCATGTTGTGTGAGAAAAGGCTTCCATTTTCCGACCCTACCTCATAGGCCATTCATGTGTAGGATATGTGAGATTGTTGTCATATGTAGTACACAACCAGTACCTGCCAGAGATTACTGCAACTCCTTTAGTGTTGCTGTAGGTCTCCCGGCAACCTCCCTGACCAGTTTGGGTCTTACCTTTTAACACATTTGGAGGGATGTCTACTTTGCAATGCCACTTATGCCCCATTTTTTCACCACCTTCTGATGGCTGTCGTCGCCATGTTCCATGGTATATGCAATGCTGTGGAAATGTTTTTGTACCCTTCTCCAGGCTGAGGCCTTTCAACAATGACATCCCTTTGATGCTTTGTAAGCTGTATGTGAACCATGGCTGTTGCTGTAGCAGGCTACTGAGTATATGTCAGGGAAATCCTAGTAGGATAGCTGACCATTATTTGGTGTTAACCAAAGAGTGTGTATAATTGATGGCAGGCGTATACCCAAGAAGATGTAATGCTGTAATTATATCAAAAGCTTGCGTCAACACAGTATTAGCTTCAGCCCATGCACACTTGCATGTAGCTTATTGTACATTTTTATTTGTCATAATTGTTCCCCTAACAGATCTGTTTGTTTTACAATTGAATTGTGCAGGTTATAGGTCACATTAAAGGTTGTAAGAGTTTGGAAATGTTTTATAATGGTCTCATGTTTGTATATCACAAATATCTGGCATTTTAACAGGGGTATGTGCACCTTTTATATGCACTGTATAAGACTAATTTTTAAAATTTGTCCCTAGTTTTGCACCTTTGTCCCCCCATTTTGTCAGTCTTTGTCCAGATTTCTTGCAATGACAGGTTGTGAGGTATGCTACGGATATGTTACATCTCCTGCAAATAGGCCTCTGTGATGCCCACTGCAATGCATTGCAGTTAACCCCACCACAAGTGAACATGCACATATTGCAATATGGCTGAGAGTAACAGTTCTGTGCATGGTAACATGCATGACCTTAACATGCCTGGGGTACTGGTGAGCCACAACAGGACAATCCCCTATTCACCAGCTTCAGGCTGCTGTTTCACATCCAGACCAGAGGGACCTATGTAGTTGTGGGGGAGAGGTATTGTCAGCAGACTCACATGTGACACTGGTACAAGGTGAATGCTACTTTTCTGCACATGTACAGTACAAGCTCTGATAGTACACAATTTGCTGTCCTTCACCATAGATGTGCACTTGTGTGCATTAGAAATCCCCAGCCACAAATGCAGTTTGACCTCACATATGCATCTAGATACTCTACAGAATCCAGTATGACTGCTACAGTGCTCAATTGATGTGTACTGAGGCCTTACCTGGATGCTCCTTGCCTGTTGCGTGGGTGCCACCCACCTCCACAACTTGTGTTTCTTGGCTTGGCTGGTGAGTGGGGGCTGCCCAAAGGTTGGCAGGGAGCTTTTCTGTTGCCGTAATTGGAGCCTGTGTGGCAGGACCCCCACCTGTAGTGGTATGGTCCCTGGCCATGGCAGCAGCCCTCTGCCGGGCACAATGTATCAGGTCAGTTGCCCGATGCCTGACCTGATCATATGTGCTTCCATGGTGACCCAAGTTGTTAACTCTGTGGGCAAGGTCATCCCACAGGGTGGTCCTCTCCTGAATATTGTGTTGGCCATGGCCAAACATCACCCCATGGTGCTGAATGATGGCATCCATGATGGCTGCATTTTCAGCTGGGGAATATGGTGGTTATCTTTGCCGCTGCATGTCAACTGGGAGACATAAACAGGGAAAACACATCACAGGACCTCATACATTGGTCAAAGTTATTTACAGAAAGATGCATGTTTAATACATAAATACATGTTTTTTGCTATCAGGTTTTTAACATTTTCTATGAATAACAACAGTTATTCATATTGTTTATTTATTTGTTTTAGTGTTTTACATCTGCAGTTTTTGAACTGGAACTCACATGACAGTTTGTTACTGTTGCTTTAAGCTAATGAAGTAGTTGCTGTTAATTAATGAACTCATTGGCTTGAAAGTGGTATAAATATTAGTAGTGAATGTTTTTTTATTTATTATGATGAAGTCTATGGTGCAGTAGATGAAAGCGCTAAATCTTATGGAGTTCTTGATGTGAATAAAAGACTTCATTTTTTAATATACATTGAGTGGACTGCTGTGGATTTTGACGTGCTTGGGAATCCTGTGCCTGGTGTTTTCCCTATTACTTTTTACTACTTATTGTTTTGCTGGTTGTAAGCGATAACACTGACTGTTTTGGTTTATTTACAGAACCTGCCCATCAACATTGACTATCATTAGCCACCACTTACAACCACATCATACCGCTGTCATCTGTCGGCAGAGTATCAACCTGCATTGCACTTCTGGTCCTGATGTGCCATGTTGCCCCCAGTGAGGGACAGTAGATTGCATAATCCACCATTCATCATTCACCTTTGTGTAGAGGGATGACAGTGGCCATCTTCCTTGCAGATGGGATATCATTGGTGCTCAGGCTTTGCTTGTGTACAGTGTGTAATGGAGCTGGGAGCATATGCCTGAGTTCATGTAGGATGCAGTCAGGAATGTTATCAGGTCCCATAGAGGCTTACTTTTATTGGCTTTGATTAAGGAGTATGCACCTATTCCCTGATGATGACAGGAGGGGTGCGAGTGCTGTGCATATCCACCTATACTGATGGCGGAACAGAGTGATGATGTTTGCCTTTAACCTATCTGCAGCACTTTGATTATGGCTATGGTGTGTGCATTTGTGGTGTGACTGACCACCATTATAGGGTGGGATGGATTGTTGCCTCTGAGATTAAAGCCATATGTGAAGATGGCCTTGTGATTGGCCTTGATGGATGTGTCCAATTTGTACTCATAGTTAGTGTCACAGTAATTCACCTGTGATCTTATATGCTCATTCAGACAAAGGTTGGCTTGCTTCCAAGTTGGTGCCTGCTCCTACTTCGCCCTCTACAGCCAATGTAGTGACTAATTATGTGGTTTGTGTATTGCTGCTGTCCAGCAAAGGGGATTACTCTACCTTGGTGGAGGCAGGTTTTACGAGTAAGGTATTGCTGAGTCCATACAGTTATGTAGATACTCATATAGCTGTTAGTAGCATGGGCACAAGGTCATAACATAGTTGGACATCTCTCTAATTTCAACCTGATAATCATGCTTATTCTAGTACCCATGTCTGTGTCAGGGAAATGCAACAAACAGTAGCTGTAGAAATGTATGTCTGTTGGATGCACAGAAACTAAGATTACACACATGTACATGTGTGCAACATGTACAGCTTATTTACCAGATGTTTTGCATCCCATGTCTGTTGTTATGAGGCTTCCAGGTACACCTACACATACATACATGTGCAAGTAATACCTGATATACAGTTCTGTTCTATGTCAGTATGGCACACTGTGTTCATGCTCTTGCTGCTCAGTCATACCTCTCAACCTGTTAGAGCAGGATATCTGGAGGACACCACACATACACGGGGGCAATGGCCCAAAATTAGTGACACTTTCTTAATATTGCTGCAACACACTTAAGTAATTTGATAGCAAAGTAGCCTTTGCATTCACAGAAATACCCTGGAGGATGTCTGACACTCATATGTATGTAGTATGTTCTAAAGTCAGTCTTCACAGATTTGCCAATGATTTGCCAGACATAACACAACTCTCTGAGTAAATGACTACAAATATGAGGCACCCATATTGTCTGTGTGCATAACACTGGACTGTTGAATGGTATGAGCTCCATGTATCCCATGCAGTTCAATACACACGTCTGCAACAGTCGTTTACTATGCAAATACCCTGGATAGGTCTCTCAGATTTGAGAGACAAACATGTATATCATAGTTGTATTCACAAGTAACATATGAATATCTATGACACCCCAGTAGCTGGCCTAGCAGTGTCACAGTCAGTATTGCTCAACAGACACTCCAGTAGTACTCATATGTGAGTCATTACTTCCTGGGGTGACTTACGGTATAATATTCATCCCAATGTTTTTATACTTACATTGTTTCAGAAAACAGAGTATCCTATGATTTTCTAAATTAGATTGTATGGATAAGTCTTTCTATTCAACAAGAATTAAACATCTGAGTGCAACGGTGAGTATATTTTGTCACTATACAGTACTAGAAATGCAGCTATAAAATAAATGAAGCCAAGTTTTCATTTTAAAGTCTTTCTTAGTGACAGTAGGTATTAGGCATTCCTAAATGTCAGACATAGCTTTAGCTTACTAGGTCTAACACAGAATAGCCATTGACCTTAGCAGATTGATCAAACCTGTTATTTCAGGAGTGCAATAAATGAAAACAAAAAAACGGAAGCTGAAAAATAGTCTTCTCTCTTAATTGTACCAAAAAAACCCACTCTTTTTTCTATAACAAAATAACACCTACCACACAAATGAAATTCCAAATATCATTGGTCCAAATTCAACATCCTATAATTAAACATCACCAATGAACGTAACAATGAAGTGCATATAAAAATTGCAATTTCAGATGCAATTAGTTAACAAAAAAAAAAAAAAAAAAAAAAAAATATATATATATGTATATATATATATATATATATATATATCAAAAGCCATAAAGTTAAGGAAAAGGTTTAATCATAACCAAAAATAGTACATGCATTTAATACTGAAGCCTTTGCATCAGCTTCTACAAAAACTATATTATGAATCGTGTTTGTCATAATATTCAACTCAAATTATATGTAATGGTTATCAAACCAGGATAAACCCTCTCAAAATCATATTATTCCTAGGTACAGGGGTGCTGCCAGGATTTTAAAATTTGTACTCATAGTTCCCAGGATGATGCCCCCCACCAAGCCATGCCCAAATCATCATCTTTGTCTCCACCCACCCCTACATACTTGCTATACAAGCCATGCCCCCATCGTAATGCTGTTGTCCCTCACCCAGCCATCTGCAAATGTACACAAGGAAGCCCATAATTTCATGAAACAGCAAAATAAAAATGGACCTTTTTAGCCAAAATGTCCATTTGCCCTGAGTAGAAATGCACATAGAAGATTTAACAAAAATGAACATACCTCTCAACTGTCCCTGATTCTGGCTCAGATTTTTGCTCTGCCCCTCCTAATGCCTCCTAAATCTGGTTTGTTTGAGAGAAAAGTGGCATATTACAGTTATTAGTACAATAGTACATGCATAGTACATGGATAGTATCAGTATGATTGCAAAAAGTCATTGCTCTTGACAAGGCAGATCTGTCATAAAACACATAAAACAAGCACATGCTGAACTGGCACACAAACAGTACTCATGAAATTAGGGTGAATGCCTCTACCTCCTCCTAAGACATGTCACTAGTGGTGTACCTCAAAGTTCAGTCCTTGGGCCATCCCTGTTTGGCATGAACTTCCTGGATAACAATACAAATGTAAAGGGTTTATGGCTGACCAAGTTTGCAGACAACTGTAAACTTGTTGCCATCATAAACTCCACAGAGGATACCAAAATCCTCAAAGAGGGCATTTCCCAATCAAGTAGTTGGTGTCAAAACAATTAATTCAAACTAAATCCCATAGAGTTGCAACCTTTGACAAGCATAACATCCCTTGTAACTATCACATTGACAACAGAGCCATGAAAGCTGATCCACTACTCAGGTATCTGGGAACCTATGTTGGCAATGAACTGTCCTTTGATCACCAAGTATCCTCTATTGCAAGGAAGCCCTTCTTCATTGCAGCTTATATCTAAAGATGTGGTGACTAGGTCCAGGGATGTAATCATTCCACTGCGCTCAGCTCTCATCAGGACAATCAGTGAATATAATGCTCCATTCAGAATGCACCTGTCCAAACACTTGTTACAACTGGAGCAACCAAAATGCTTTCTTACTATGAATAAGGAGGGCCTAAATCACAAAAAAATTGGCAGACCATCTCAAACCCTTATCCTTCTTCTCAGCATCTGATAGGCTACAGACAGACAACCTCTATCTTGTGTATAGACCCTCAGCAGACCTTATCCTGTCAGTCCTATTACACATTTGCAAGTGCAATGGTAGCATGACATTCACTCAGGGGATGTCAATTTCTTTTTAAACATAAAAAGGACATGTCAGAGGGATAAGTATATACCGCAGAGGCACATGTGAATCTATTCATGTTGACCTACAAGTAAACTTGAAGAAAGCCATTTCATCTCTGGTGTTTCTTTGGGGTGTTGGAAGAAACCAGAGCACATGGATAAGCCCACACAGATAGACGGATCATGATGACTCCACAAACAGCCACTGCTAAAAAGTTAATCAGGTCCAAGCAATATGAGATGACAATGAATGAACCAATGGCTTCATACACCTACTGCTCTCACCAGGCCACCAAAGATAGCCACTTATCATGTGCAATGCTGATGTTGTGATAGAAAGTGAAATACATTTTTGCCAACTTCATACATTCATAGGTAGGTACTAGGCTATTGGCACAAGGGCCTACGTAAGCCTAGCCAGCAAGGTTCCATAGCTTATGCCACCCAGGAAATTTATTTTCCTGTGCCCCTGTCCAGCAGAGACACAGAAGTGATCCCCGGGGTGTATTTCCTATTTCTCATCCACTCATCAAGATATTTTTTGAAGAGTGCTAATGAAGAACTTTGCTTGTCATAGATGGGTAGCTTGTTCCTACTCCTAAATACACTGCAACCCCTTTGATACATACATACACACATTCACACACACATACACACACACAAGCATAACCCATGTCAGTACTAGCTGGACACTGATTTCATTAAATGCAATACATTGAATGAATGGCAAGAAAGACATTTACTTTAAAAATGTGTTTATCGCCAATGTTTTCTGTAAATGCCATTCGCAGAGTCCGATTCTCAGTGCATTCACTTTCTCCTGCTCTTAGTGGAAGCATTTGTGAAACATTTTAATCAGACTAAGCACAGCTGAAATTTGTTTCAAGGGTAAGGTGAGAGGGAAAGGATTGTGCATGTTGTGGACAGAATATGTGGGAAGCACAGACATTTCTGCGCATTTGTTTCATTTTTTGTTCTTTTTATTTCTTCTTCTAACTAGCCTTTTTTAATGTTCCTTATTCTAATTACCTTTTACAGTGGTTTAGAATTTACATTTATATTAAAAGCAATTACTTGAGATAATCTATAAAAGGCACATGCTTATGAGATTGGAAATTCAGCTAAACCAAAGTTGCAGCTGCAAAGAGGTATATACATTCACCTTCTAATTAGCTTTTTGGTTCTTCTATCTTTTACACTGGTTTAGAATTTTCACTTATATTAAAGGCAATGACTTGACATTGTGTGTGTAAAGAAGTAAGTTTTGCCTGTATTCCAATACTTGAAAAGTGAAGTGTCAAATATACCCAGTGTTGTAGCAATATACAATTAAGAAAGAAAGAGAAAATAAGTGAAATGAAAGTCTGGGACATTAACTTCTTCAGCAAAATGCTTCTAATTTTCCTTTCATATCAGCATCCGCACCATCTTAACTCCTCTTGGTTTACCAGCAAATGTTGTTATGACAACTGCATATAAGAAGGGACCTGCAGCTGCCGTGGGAGAGGCCCATCAGTGTTCTGGCATTCATTGATGGTTTGCCTATGCTTACTGCTGATATATTTGCATATATTCAATTCACTCAACAATTTTACAGGGAAACACTGCAAACAAAAAAGGTATTACCATGATACCATATTACCGGCATTACCTTGTGAAAAATAGGTACAATACTTGATCTTTAGCTAATGGACATTGTGGATTTTTATAGAATTTGTGTTTTTACCTTAAAAGAAGTTAGAAAAAGTTTTAAGAGGAAATGCAAAAGTAACATGTTGGGAAGTCAAAAGTGTTAACTCTGACAGAGCTAGGAATGCAAAAACAAAACTTAATTTTAATAGGGAACTGAAATAAGACTGTGACCTGGAGGATGTGCAGTTAATTTCAATTAAAATGACACTATGGATGGGAATGTACATGATGTAAGAAAGTGGGTGTTACTTTGGCCAGCCTGTATTCTGTACACATTTCTAACATAGGGATTGAGGCTTCTCCTGGGTCCCAGTGCAAGCTCTGTTGCTAACCCCTTAACATAGCTTATACAGGAATGCCTACAGTGTATATGTCTCCCAACGTTCTTGACTAGGTATTAATATATAATATAAATAAATAAAGGGATTGGGTAAATAAATATTGAAAAATCCCCCTGCAAAATTTTTTTGTGATTAATAAAAATGAATATAAAATATTTGATATGAATCACTGATAAATAATTTATAAATAAAATGATGCTTTTAACCAGAGAGTACTACTAGTGGAAATCATGTAATTCAAACCCCATCCATTTGTAAAATTAGATTTCAAACTGTTGATAATATATTTCCTGATGGAAGGACTTATTGGAAATAAAGGAACTAAGGCGGCAGCAAAACCATTACATACAATTTGAGTAGAATGTTATGACAAACATGATTCATAATGTAGTTTGAGTTGGAGCTGTTATAGAGGCTTCAATATTAAATGCATGTACTATTTTTGGTTATGATTCAACTTTTTCATTAACATTACAGCTTTTAATATGTATATATATATTTTTTATAGTTATATTGTGATGAAAGGAGATACTGCCAGCATAGCCAGATGGAATTTTGTAAATAATTATATGTCATTGGTTAATATCGAAATGATTTATACAAGATGATTGTGTTACAAATGTATTAGAACTGTATGTCACGTGTATATCAAACTGCTTGTACAGACGTGTGTTGAAAAGGTATTTGCAAAGTGCTGTTTGAAATGTAACCACAGAGTGCCCTACTGGAAGAGAACAGAAAGGTACATGCACTATTGTAACGGTTTAAATGTATATATTTTAACGCTGGAAATTGGAATACAGGAGGTTAACCTCAGTTCAGCAAACTTTAGAAAAAACTCTGAAATTAAATTACTTTATAGGCTATGGAATAAAGTTTTCAGTGCAGCTACAGATACAGAGTCTGTGCTAGGAAGCTTTCTGTATTGTCCTTGGAGTGAACTAATTCCTGCATTTGAGGCATTAAGGAATGCAATTGTTTTATGATTTCCAGAGTCTGCCAAAGATCTGAGGAAAAGCAAATGTCTGCATATTTTTACAAGTAGATGCTAAATGCTGCCAGATTCTAGTAAAGGGAGGGTTTAGCCTGGGAACTAGAAGTCAGATGACAAGAATTGATGTCATTCTGCAAGCTATTCCATCGGTAATATTTGAGATATCATTTTGAGAAATCTCTTAGTGAAACCGAGTATTCTGTCTTGGAACTGACAACAACTAGAAGATCCATTCACCACATCTGCCTTGCTCTTTTAGTAAGTTCTTAGGTTATAGTATAATTCTCTTAAATTCAGTTAGGAACATAGTGATGCTTAATTTTGATATTTTTCTTTATTTATTTGAGACTGTCCTGCAATATTGTTTTAAACATTACCTGTCATTTTGAACTCTGAGGTCACTGTGAATATATATATTCAGTATTGTCTTGTTCTTTTATTTATTATTAAACATATTTAAACCTTTCATCGTGGCTGATCTGTTTAGAGATATTTAAGTACTTGCCTATTTATTTGGTGACACTATGCGGAACACTCCTAATAGCCTTGATCTTAGTCAAACTACAATTTGTATTAATATTAATATCACTCAGAATATTGGGTACCCTTGGAAGAGCTTTAAAGTAGCTGATAAGGAGTGACTGGTGGCAAAGGTAACTACCTTATAGTCTGGGAAGAAGGGGACATAGCTATTAAACCTGTGCAAATGTGTGTGAGTGTGTGTGTGTGTGTGTGTGTGTGTGTGTGTGTGTGTGTGTGTGTGTGTGTGTGTGTGTGTGTGTGTGTGTGTGTGTGTGTGTGTGTGTGTAGTTGTGTGTGTGTGTGTGTGTGTGTGTGTGTGTGTGTGTGTGTGTGTGTGTGTGTGTAGTATTGAGGATTGAGGCTCCTTGATTACTGGTCTAGTGGTGAGACATCACATTAGGTTGGCAGTGGTGGGATATCCACATCACATTTGGCTGGCAGTGGTGGGATCAACACATCACATAGTGGGATTCATTGATGTGGATATTGAACTCCTGTAACCTGTAAACAATGGTCACTAAAGAAGGTGTTTGCACTCTCAAGCAGTCACACAGTGGACATTCAGAGTTTCATATCACAATAGTTTTATTTATTTTTTTGTTAGCTTAGTTAGTCAGGGAGAGCAGGCAAGGATGTCAGCAGAGGATTATGCCAAGCTGACAAGGAGGCAGTTGCCTGAGATGTGCAAAGCCAAAGGACTGGTGCATGCCAACCTGACTAAAGTGGAAGTGATTGCAGCCTTCACTACAGCTGTAGCACAGACCAGCAACCAGGAAGACAACCAGACTGGCCTTGGGGATGTTCAACTCTCAGGAAATGGACAGTTCAACTTTTCCTCAGAGGACTTAAAAATCCATCTGGAGTTAAAGAGACTTGAACTGGAGGCCAAACATTTGGAAACAGAGTCAGCAGAGAGACTGCAACATTTGGAGAGTGATGAAATGAGAGACTGAAATGTTTGGAGGTTGAAGAAAATGAGAGGTAGAAGCAACAAGAAAAGGAGATGTTGACTCTTCACAAAGGTCATGGAGGTAACGGGGAAGGGAATAACTGAACCCCAAAAGCAATAAAGGTCAGTGAATGTTTTCCACAGTTTACAGAGGGTGATCATTTTGATAGTTTTCTTCATATGTTTGAAAGGATTTGTAAACAGTATAATGTTGACCAAGGGCTCTGGGTACAGTTCCTGACCCCCTTACTCCATAGTAAAGCTGTAACTGCTGTTGCTAAATTGTCTGATACTAACTGCTTAAATTATAACACAGTTAAAACATTTTTTATTAGAGTATTTTAAGTTAATACCTGAAGCTTATAGAAAAAGTTTCATGAGCATAGGCAGAAGGCAGATAAGTGTGTGTGAATTTATTGCTGAGTTAAGCACTTATTTTTATAGGTGGGTGAATGGGTGTCAGGTCACCACTTTTGAAAGGCTGGCAGACCCTTTGGTGAGGAACAAGCCCTTAGCACTTTGCCTGAGGACATGAGAATCTGGTTGGCAGATAGAGAATGTAACACCGCAGATAAGTTGGGGAAAAAGGAGACCTCTACCTAGCAAGCAGGGCATCACTACACAGGAAAGGGATACCCAGTGCTACACATGGGTCTAGAGGAACCCATGGCAGGCAGCCTAAACCACCCCAACAGAGTCCACCAGTAACAGGGAAACCAGTAATTCAGGTACATGGCCAAGATCAATGGTTAAACATTTTAAATGTAACCAGTGGAGCCATGTAGCATATAGATGTCAGTAGAGGCAAGATGGGGAAGAAAAGGTGGGAGAGCCAGTAAGTGGGAATGACAGAATGCCAGTGGTAAGTTGTCTGGAGACAACAAGGGTACCAAACTACCACAAGAGGTTATATCCTATCTTAGTAGATTGGAAACAGGCCACTGCTAAGAGACCACATAGCCTCTGATCTAACCATTGTGAAGCCTGCAGTGGTTAAAGAGGAGCACTATATGCTTGGATAGTCTACTCCATTCAGAGCTTTAAGAGGGACCCCATTCCAAATACCTTTGGCTAGGGATCACCTTCGCTGGGAGGGTGGACAAGGAAGCAAGCAAGTAAGTATGCTTGAGGATATCCCTGCAGATGTCCTGATATGGAATTATTTTGATAATGCAATACCTTGTGTGCATGCAGTTACACACAGTCAGGCTTGCAGATAAACATGTGGGTCTGGCAGCCTGGAGGGGACCCAGGCAGACCACACACTTGAAGCCATGACTGGTGAGGTGGTTACTTCAGACAGGGAGCTACTCTGTAGCAGTGAGACTGAAGGTGAGCCATAGCCGCTTTGTGAGTACTGATGTTCCCTTGGACAGAATGACTTCAAGACTAGAGGTGAGCATTACTACCCAGGCTGAGAGTGAGGCACTACTGTCAGAGGATACCAGACTTCCCATGGAAGGGAAGCTGGGAAGGGTTATAAAGAGAGAGTTGAGACAGGCTCAGCTCTCAGACTCTACATTACATGGCTTGAGGGAGGTAGCCAGGGAGGTGCCTGATTCTCAAGGAAAAGGGGAATCTGTATACTGGGAGAAAGGGTTAGTGTATAGAGAATGGACTTCTGAGGAAGGGCTAGAGGGTGAGAGAATACAGCAGTTGGTAGTGCCCAGTGCCTACCATCTGGCACTACTAGCCATAGCCCATGACATTCCATTTGGAGGTCATATGGGCATAAAGCATACCAAGAGACGTATTATACAAAATTTTATTGGCCAGGGATTTCCATGGATGTAACAGGATACTGCAGGAACTGTGAGCAGTGCCAAAAGGTAGGCAAGGTGGGAGACAAGGTCAAAGCTCCTTTGCTACCTTTGCCTGTGATTGGGATCCATTTCAGAAAGTTGCTATGGATATTGTGGGGCCTATGAGTACTCCAACTTCCACAGAGAAGAATTATATCCTTGTGGTAGTAGATTATGCTACCATATAACCTGAGGTGGTGGGTCTGTCCTCCACTGAGGCAGAAAAGGTGGCAAATGCTTTGTAACAGATTTTCAGCATGGTAGGTTCCCAAAAGAAATACTGATAGACAGAGGTTCCAGTTTCATGTCAGACCCGCTGGCTAGTTTGTAGGAGTGCTGTGGGGTAAAGCACCTAAAGACCACCCCCTACCATCCCTATAGAAATGGTCTTGTAGAGAGGTTAAACTCCACACTAAGTACCATGCTATGGGCATTTGCAGACCAGCTTAAGAGGGAGTGGGAAAAATATTTGTCCCATATGTTGTTTGCTTACAGAGAGCTGCCCCAGGAATCCACAGGTTTTTCACTCTTTGAGTTGTTGCATGGGGCATAATGTGAGAAGACATCTAGATTTGATTTGTGATGAGTGAGAGGGGGAATGTGAATCCCACAAGGAGTATGTTGTAGCATATGTCGTAAACCTCAGGACAAGGGTCAGGGAACTCATGGACTTGGCCCAGAAGAACCTGGCAGAAGCCCAACAGCAGAAAAAGGTCTGGTATGACAGGAATGCTCGAGCTAGAGAGTATGCTGTGGTGCAGCAGGTTATGGTTCTCATTCCTGTCAGGCACAACAAGCTGCAGGCACCTTGGGAGTGACCCTACAAAGTGATAAGGAAGGTCAGTGATGTTAACTACATGGTAGAACTGCTAGGCAGGAGGCAGGGGCACAAACTTTACCATGTTAACATGATGAAACCTTACCATGATAGGGAGGCCCTGGTACTGAGTATTTGCAGTAGAAGGCAGGAGCAGTCTGAGGGGGATCTATGGCTGCAGGGAGGCAGCCAGAAAAATCACAAGTTACTAGGGTGGAGCCTAGGGTTGCAGGCATATGATATGACAGTGCAACACTGTAATGGTGTCCACAATGCCAAAACAGCTGGGATCGCAAGACAGGGAATGTGGTAATATATTCCCAGATAGGCTCATGCCTCTGAAGCAACATTTCTCAAGGGTCACTTGGAAAACTATCTGGAATTTTGTAAATAAGTATATATCATTGATGAATATCGAAATGATTTATACAAGATGCTTGTGTTACAAATGTATTAGAACTATATGTCATGTGTATATCAAACTGCTAGTACAGATGTGTGTGTTGAAAAGATATTTGCAAAGTGTTATTTGAAGTGTAACCAACTTTGTAACTGGTTAAATGTATATATTTTAACAGTGGAAACTGGAAAACAGAGGTTAACCTCAGTCCAGCAAACTTTAGAAAACGTTTCTGAGCTTAAATTACTTTATAGGCTATGCCATAAAGTTTTCAATGCAGCTAAAGACACAGAGTCTGTGCTAGGAAGCTTTCTGTATTCTCCTTGGAGTGAACTAATTGTTATGTTTGAAGCATGAAGGACTGCAATTGTTTTATGACTTTCAGCATCTGCCAAATATCTGATAGAAAAGCCCTTGTCTGTATATGTTTACAGGCAGATGCTAAATGCTGCCAGCTTCTAGCAATGGGGGTTTTGGTCTGGGAACTAGAAGTCAGATGACAAGAAGTGATGTCATCCTGCAAGCTATCCCAGCAGTAATATTTGAGATAATATTTTGAGAAGTCTCTTAGTGAGACAAAGCATTCTACATTCTGTCTTGGACCTGCCAACAACTAGCAAATCTGTTCACCACATCTGCCTAGCTCTATTAGTAAGTTCTTAGGTTATGGTAAAATTCCTCTTAGATTCAGTCAGGAATATAGTAAAGCTTAGTTTAGATATTTTTCTTTATTTATTTGAGACTGTCCTGAAATGTTGTTTTAAATGTTTCCTGTTGTTTTGAACTCTGATGTCACTGTGAATATATATTTATTATTGTCTTGTTCTTTTATTATTTATTATTAAATATATTTAAACCTTTCATTGTGGTTTATCTGTCTAGAGATATTTAAATTTTGAGAGTACTTGCATATTTATTTGGTGACACTGTGTCGGCCACTCCTAATGGCCTTGCTCTTGATCAAACTACCATTTGTATTAATATTAATATCACTTAGTATATTAGGTATCCTTGGAAAAGCCTTAAAGTAGCTGATAAGGAGTGAATGGTGGCAGGTGTAACTACCTTATAGTCTGTGAAGAAGGGGGCAGAGTTAGCAAACCTGTTCCAGCCTTTCCCAAATGTGTGTGTGTGTGTGTGTGTGTGTGTGTGTGTGTGTGTGTGTGTGTGTGTGTGTGTGTGTGTGTGTGTGTGTGTGTGTGTGTGTAAATCAAACCTCAAAGAGTGTGTGTGCCAGCTACTTGGGCAGGGACATGAAGCACTGGTTGGACAGCGGGGGTGCTGGCAGTCTTGGCTTGGTCACTCAGCTGAGATCTCAGCTCCATAGCTGTGCCAGAGGGGAGTCATATTGGGGGTCTGGAGGAAGAGTGAGAAACCAGCCACAGACTGATTGTGGTCTCGGTGTGCTCTTAAGGGAAATTGAACTTGATGCAGAGAGCTGCATCTGGAAATACTTTGTGTGTACTTGTCGTCCTCTCAGTGAATGCCCCCACTGTTGCCAGTGGTGAGGATTGAGGGTCCTTGATTAATAATCCAGTGGAGGGTCATCACATATATATTATGGGCCAACTATTTTTTTAAAAAATAGATTGCATCTGACATTGCATTTTTTAAAGACACTTGATTGCTATATTCATTGGTGGTGTTTTAATTGTCATTTAATCATTTAATGTTGAATTTGGACCAATGGTATTTGGAATTCATTTGTGTGGGAGGGTTATTTTTTTAATAGTTGTACAATAAGTAGAGAAGATTGTTTTTCATCTCCTGGTTTTTGTTTTCATTTAACTAGTTTTTGCATGGCATTTGGTTGGATAGGAGTGCAACAAACAAAAGAAACATCATCTGACTGCACAAAATTAATTTAGATTACATGTAGCTAAGTGCTCCTTATATTTCACCTAAGAGTATAGTGCTGCCCCTCTTCAAGCATTAGTTTAAGACTTGTTCTGAAAGTGTACACAGTGTTAGTTTGGTAGTGCTTACAATTTCAGAACAAGAACTCTCCATGCAGTACATTTATTTGCTAACAGGCAAGCCCAGTTGGGAAGGATGTCATGTGGTGGATGGTAGATGAAAAATTACCAAAGATCAGACAATTCACCAAACAATCAGAAATAAAAATACTTCAATCCATCTACCTTTATCAAGACTCTCAAAGCCTGCAACTGGACTCCGCTGAAGTTGCTTAAACTTGATGAAGCTGTTCAACACTTCAACTCCATCTTCTTAGATATCCAGGGCCCCCCCTAGAACCATCAGAATCAAATCCAACTACACCCCCTGGATGAGCAAAGACACTAGATCTCTGCTGAAATCCAGAGATAATGCTTGAACCCTCGGGCACAAAACAGGATCCCTTACAGACAAACAAGGTCATCTTGAACTGCGTAGCAAGGCAAAGAAGTGCATCAAATTAGATAAAACTAACTACTACCAAAATATACAAGCCAGAAATCAAAACAACCCTAACAAGTTTTGGTCAGCAATTAACAACATTCTCCACCCCGAAAAGTCACAGTCCCCCCATCCATAACTGATACTTCTATTAGTGTGTCCACCCAATTCAACAAATTCTTCACTGAATCCATTCTTGCACTTGCCAACTCATAGACCTGTCCTTCCCAAAACCAACCACCTAATCTTCATATCAGTGATAATTCTTTTACCTTCCATCCTGTCTCTACTGATAAAATTTAAAAAATCCTTAAAAAACTCAAACCTACCACCTTAGCCTCTGACAAACCCAGCTGAATTCTTGAAAATAGCAGCTGATGTAATTGCATACCCAGTATCCATACTTATCAACTGCTCAATATCAGAAAACCTAGTCCCCGACATCTGGAAAATCTCTCTCATTATCCCACTCCACAAAGGGGGAATCTCTAAAGACTTAACGAACTATCGCCCTATAGCAGTACTTTCACATCTATCTAAAATACTTAAAAAGTGTGTACACACACAAATAATGGATTACCTCAACTCCCATAACCTCCTCACAAACATTCAACATGGCTTCAAGCCCTACCACAGCACCACAACAGCCCTTATGTCTTTTACTCATACAGTGAACAGCCATAGAAATAATGACAACTATGTCTCGGCTATCTTTCTAGACCTCTCAAAGGCATTTGATATGGTTAACCATAAAAAACTCATTGATTCCCTCTCTGAACTGAACCTTAGCAAACCCACTATTTCCTGGTTTCAAAGTTACCTAACAGGCAGCAAGCAGTGCAATGGAAGCAAGAACTCTCACCACTATTACCAGTTACAACTGGTGTATGCCCTAGGCTCCATCCTTGATCTGTTACTGTTCTCTTTCTTCACTAACAACCTCCATGCCGCCACGCTACATGCCTCAGTCACCCAATATTCCTATGACTCTACTCTAATGTGTTCCTCCCCATCCCTTCAAGAACTCCAAGTAAAAACACAGGCCTCTTTCCTTTCTGTGGAAGAATAGCTTACCAACTCTCAATTAATACTAAACCCAAATAAAACAAAACTTCTCATATTCCACACTACTAATCGCTCCACTCCCACCTCCTCTTTCTCTATCATTTCTAACAATAACACAGTAATCTCTCCTGTCACTCACACCAAACTTCTAGAAGAGATAGACTGCAACATGAAATTTGAGATTCATGTATCCCTGTCCATAAAGAAAGTACACAAAAAACTAGGGGGGACTATTTAGAAATAAACATTTCCTCACAAATAGCACTAGAGCAAAAATTGCACAAACACAACTCTTGTATGTCTCCCCCATACTTACCAATCTGAGAAAAGCAGACATAGCTAAACTTGATGCCTGCTATAACAAAATTGATAAGGTCACCTCTAATAGCTCACAGGCCACACACCATTGTTCAGCCCTGAAAAAACTCAACTGGCTTAAACTTCCCAGTCTGCTCCTCTACAACGAGCTTATACTAACCCATAAAATCCTACATTGCCCAGAGAAGACCCCAGCTGTGCAAAACTTCATACATCCTTACTCCAGTACCAGAGCCATGCACTATAATAACAAATGGCTCCTTCAAGAAACTAAAGCCAACAACTCTGCTGGTGTCGCTCTCTTTTCTCATTGTATAGCTAAAAAGTGGAATACACGATCTACTATTATATCAGTCACAATACCCCTAACTCAGTTTACAAACTCTCTAAAAATGCATTTACAATCCAGTTGGATTTGTAACTGTGACTCTCCCAGCTAGCCCATGTCCCCTCTGTCCCCTCCATCTAGCAACTAACCACAAGTACCTCCTTTTCCTATGACTCTTACAGTAATCCCACTCCTGAAATCTATGCCTTTACTCCAACTTCATCTTGCATATCTCATTATTAGCATCTCTCTCTTCCTCCCAACACTCATGCCTAGTTCTATGTACAGATAACTGAGGTATCCTATTCTATTACCAATATTCTCTACTAAAGAATTGTGGTTTAATCTGACATGCTACATCCTATGTTTGTAAAATCTGTCATACTTTCATAGATGCAATTCTGTCAAATGGCTTGTTAACAAAAAATGTATTTATTATATATATGTTAAATGTCTTATTGTACATGTGAAATTTTATTTTACTAATCGCTTCTTATATATGGAGCTGTACATATGAAATTGTAGTAATATCTTGTTATATGTAGAGCATTTCTTCCCAGGGCCCTGCTGAAAAAGGACTTGTGTCCAGTCGGACTTTCCCAGTAACCAAATGCAAAATAAAACAAAATTAAATAAATAAATAAATAATTCACACTGAAAGCCAGTGGAAATGCTGTATTTTAAGGCTTTGATGTATTAGTAATAGATACTCAAGTGTCAAACCCTTTAGTAAGAGTGTTACCATGAATATGGTGGAAATAATAAAATGTTATAGAGTCCTACATTTTTAGTTTGCAGCATGATTGAAAACAGGGTCATAGATGATCAAAGGAAGTTACTAGGCTAATGACCCTAGGGCCCTTACAAACCTAGCCAAGTTCTACCCTTATTTTCCATGATCAGCACCTATTTCCCCTGTAAAAGAGGGACACGGGTGCAACCCCCAGGATGAATTTATGGTTACCCATGCAGTCATCCAGATTGCATTTGAAGAGGTCCAATAAGATGCTCTGTTTGACATGAAGTGGGAGTCTGTTCTGAAGGTGTGGTAACCTCTGGGAGACAAATCTGTCTCTCAAGCAGGTTCCATTAATGTCACATACCAGGTTAAGGTCTTTAGAGTAAGTAACCCGTGACCATTTGACTTACTGAGATGCAACATTTCCAATAAAGCAGGGTCGGAGACTGCCTTGTTTGGAAGGCAGAGCATATCACATAATTTCTGAAAACAATTATTTAAATGCAAGCAATATTATATAATACCAAGAACCTCCAAATTCAATGTCACATTTTTACTCTGCAACCATCCATTAGCTAATATCTCTAAACATATTATGAAATATTTCCTTTATAAATGTCCACCACCATTCCTTTACTAAGCCTACATTTTAGCAACTGATGCATCATACAATCTGCATCGCTGCACAGAATTTGAAAATGTTACCCATTTCAATCAGCAACATTGGGGCATAAACCACATATTTTAAACATTTAGTCAGAAAACATTGCCAAGCCTATGCTCATAATAATATATCCACTTTTAATTTACAAACAATGATTACTTTTAAAGAAAATAACTTGATATATTAATTTCAGCTAATGGACAAAGAAAAAATATATTCTATGGACTATATAATAAATACATTTGATTTGGATAACGATTTGTGGTGATATGCACAAAACCGTAGACAGTTTCCTGAATACAGGACTAAATTGAAGCAGCAGACTGTAAGAAACTCTGTCCCTAAATTAATTTATTTCTTATCTTTTTGGACACATAATACAAGAAAGGTCTTTTATCTAAATTACATAAAGTGGATAAAAAAGAAATTGAATATAATAGTTACTGGAACTATTATAGACTTATTAATAATAGGTCTCCAAATGAAGAGGATAAAAAATACATTTTGTTATCAAAGCAAACTACCTCTTCACTTAAATGAAGATTATTCTCTTGGAAATTTATTCATAAATCTTTCTTCATCCCTCATAGAAACGAATTAATGTTTTAAAAAACATGGCTTGTTGGAGATGTAAATTAGAGGTTAAAGCAGATTGGCAACATATGTTTTGAGCGTGTTGTACATAAATCTTATTGGAACAATATACATTCTTTCTTACAGGCTTTATTTATAGACAAATTCACTTTAACAAAATCTTTAATTTTATTCAGTTCCCCAATACCTGAATGTGTTTAGAGATTAAAATATTCACTTTAGTGGAGTATCTTATCAGTCTCAAGAAAAGTTATAACCAAAATCTGTAAAAAAATGAACCTACTCTCTCCTTTAATGAATTCATCAACATTGCAGCAGATCTTTGTCAGTTGGAACTTATTACTATCAGAACAAGAACAACAAGAATCACTTCTTCATACAGCATGTAGAACAACCTTAAATAACTGCTAAATAAATAATTTTTGATTTTTATGTATATTAAGTTGTTATTAGAATTTTCATTATTTAGTAGACACTTGTAAATATTTTTTTATGTTTTTAAATCAATTGTTTTTCCTTTTTCTATTTTGTTGATATACATTTCCATTCAAATTAAATGTTAGTATGTTCTTATTTGCTTAAATCTTAATAAAAAAAAAAGAAAAAAACAAGAAATGCTAGAAAACATTGCCAAAACCTGTGTTAACAGACAAAGCTACAGAATATAGCGTCATAATGCTGATAATTCACAGCAGAGAGCAACAGTGATTATTTGGTAGCAGGGAATAATTTGACGTTATGTCTGAGGGACTGACATTATTGGCTGGCAGTTCTAATCATTTCTTATTGATTCTAATGCTCTGCAACACGGGTACAGGTATTTTCAGTTTGGAATGCTCTCATAGGTACCATGGTTAACTCTACCTTCCAGTTAAAGCTGTATAAATTGCACAGTTAACTCTTGGTACATTGTTTCACATTGAAAAGCTGACAATCTAGACCAAATTATTTACTGTCTACCTGGTTTTGGTGCTTGAACCAAACTTTTTTTATCTACATTTATTATTTTACCCCAAATTAATACTTTAACTAGGTGGCAAGATGCTATTATCTTGTATTACTCTCCCACCAACTAACTTTACAGCTAGGCAATAGTAGAATATTGATTGCATACAGTGAAAGTATGGCTCAAAACTTAATTGATCTGTAATACTATTTTTCTTGAACAAATACTTTTACCCAGGAACTGAAACATTATTATATTCTTTCATTTTTTTCCTGACAAACATTCCACCCTTGTTTAAAATGTAAGGTGTCCAAACTACTCTATCCTCTGTTGCCAGCCATATAGCACTTGATATATTCAGGTAATGTAAGAATTGCTTGATGCTCAGAGAAAATGTATCTTTTACTTAACTCATCACTGTCTTTTTTTGCTGCAAGTACCTAGCTAAATTCAAGGCCCACTCACAGTCAAACCTGCCCTGTGAGCATCATTCACAAACTCGACAATCTGCACATCTACAGACTAAATTATTATACATGGAGGCATTAAGAAATCTTTGCCAAGCTGCAATTACTAGTAGATGCAAGGGCCAGCACAAACTTAGCACTACAACACCAATTAGTGACAACACAGCTGAAAGACACCATGAAACAGCACAGCCTAAACCAATTGCACTAAAGCAATTTTCAAACACAAATAGAAATGTCCATGTGATTGTTGATGCCTTAGTTAGGCACACAGATTCAATACTTGCAAGTCTGGATACATACAGGATGACAGTGAGCTGTCTTTCAGGAGCTGAGATTGTTGATGCTACAAGGACCTTTAGGAGTCTGAATAAGACATGTATAAGTATAGCATGGTGTTGGTCCATGTTGGGGTAAATGTTATGGGTTCCCAATGAATCTTGAGGGATATGGAGGGAGAGACATGACTGAGCTCTCCATGTATGTCATAAATGCAGGAAAGACCCTAGATTGAATGTAGTGTGCAAATGACTGCAAACTAGGAACAGTTATTGAATCCCCAAATGACTAATGATTTAGCCATCCACCAGGAAGGTTTTTTCAAATAAATAAATGATGCCAAAATCATGGGCTGAAACTAAATGCCAAAAATGCATTATTGTATCTTTTGGAAGCCTTCTAGTCCAGGGAACTATCACAGTGAGTGAACACATAGACAACCACAGTGCTCAGGTTTGACAGCAAATGTAATACCAGCTGATGGTTGACCAATTGGATCAAACTCTCTAACACTCAGCGCTTGGGGCAGTTTTCCCTTTTGCCCTGCCCTAGCCACTCTACTGCCCCGTTTGGTATGTATCTGTCCAGACACATGCAATAACTGAAATGCCCACAGGGATACCTTACTAAAAGGATACAAGGCCTAAATAACAGGTCCTACATGGAACGACTCAAAGTCCTGTCACTATACTCGGTATCCTAAAGGTTGATAAGTGGTGACCTATGTCTAGTATGCAAGGCATCCTCCAACCTATTGCTGATGGATTTACTGCACATAAGCAAGTCAAATGACATCAAAAGGACTCAGTCTGGGGGTTTAAATCTCTTCTGCAACATCAACAGAATAATTAGGAGGGACAGGTATGGCTTGCAGAGGATACTGCTGCCCATATCTCTCAATCTGTTAGTGCAAGAAATCTGGATAAAGCCTGACAAAATGTGGGGACAAAGACCCAAAAATAGGGACAGATTTTAAATGTTGTTCTTATAAACGTAGAAAGTCGCTAGAGTAACAGGGTTTGTGTTAACATACATTTCTGAAGAATTTGAAGTCTGAAACTGAAATGTATGTCATTATTTAGTTACTTCAGTCCTCAGATCATTCCAATGATTTGCTAGAAAACCACAGATTTTATGAGGACTAGACAATAATATGAGGCAAAAATCTGGACATTCTGTGAAAATCTGGACAGCTGAGAGGTATCATGCTGCTGTGAAACAGACCCCCATCCGTATTCAAGAATAACATAGATCTATAGCTAGAAGACAAAAAATGTACCCCAACAGTGCCCCCTGTACTCATAACAGGCAGAGGATGCTCTTAAATACTTTATCCCATGCCTCATTATAACATTTTAGCAAGATCCAGTTGTTGAACCTCCCATCTTAACTTTCAAAGCAAACCAAGCATTGGCTCGTATCAAGGAGGCACAACTGATGCTAGACGTCCAAACAACAAGTTGCTCGTCCTTGATGCCCTCATGCATTTGGAGCACATCCATATATTAATTCTTATAGAAACCTGGCTTAAGTAGCAAAAGAGCAACCCTCAATATATCGGTGTTGTGCTTAGCACTCATTTAGCCCTGATGGAGACTGTAGTGGCATATCCATATTTGTTAGGGGACCACATCACCTCAAGACAGGTAGCTGAGACCATTAAAATGAGCTTACAAAAATTCAAATCATGCTAAATAAGATCAGCAGTCAATTCACAGCATGATTCAGAACCCTCTCCATGTCTTAAGATAATATCACAACATTCCTGAGTATTCTGGAGAAAGTCCCCATAAGTAGGAATGTTGTTTTCTAACATGATTAACTGTGGGACTTATACCACCAGCACAGGATATGTACTAACGTTCTTAGATTTTTAAGCAAAAACTCACTGGACCAGGTTTTTAAATAATGTATTAGAGAAAGGAATATACCTGATCTGGTCTTAACAAACTTAGCATCTGTATGTACCATCCCCTAGGTATTTCCCCTCATGGATCAAGTCAGACCACAAACCAACAACCTTGTCTATCACTATGCTCAATCCATCAGAAGCATGCATTATAGAATTCAAGAACTTTAATGTACAAATCTCCTACAATTCTATGATGAAGTCTCTAAATACAAGTATAACTTTACCACCCATAATGTGGATACTGCAAAGAGTTATGAAGAAGAGTTCTATTTGCACTTGGACAAATGTGCTACATTAACAGTTCCAACTAGATCCAAGCAAATGAGGAGTTCTAAAAGCAGATTAGTATTGTCATCCTCAAGTATTAATAAACTATGTAGTAAAAGGAAGGAACTCCTAAACCTATGCAGCAGAATAAATGACCCCAAAATTAAGGAGAACATCAAACATATATATAAGAAACTAAAAAAGGAAATAAGAAAAACAGAGGCATCCCATGAACTCAAGACTAGCCTTAGAAGCCAAAGAAAACTACAAGTCCTTGTTTTGTTATGCTAGAAAAATAAGACATAACACCTAACATTGTTTCAAGCTTATTCATAATGGTACTATCTACTCCAGTCCAGTGGATATTTGACAACATTCTGGCAAATAAATTTAGTGCTAACTTCACCTACAAGACATCTACTCCAAACCCAGCTATCCCTGACGCTATCAAGCAACAAACCATCCTGAATAAGCATGCACTGAAAGTACTCTCCAGAACAAAGAATACCTCATCCATGGGCCTGAAAACATACTAGGCTGCCTAATAAATAGCACCCACTTCTTAACCTCTTCAGTGTGAGGTTAATAGCTGGCTTTGGCCCACAGGAGTGATGCACATCACTTATGATCCCACTCCACAAGGATGGCCTCACCACATACCCCAGGAATTATAGCCTCATCAGCCTACACTTATATGCAAAACACAAAGCCATGGAACATATAATAACTGCCCTAATTAACTATGATATCAAAAATCTTATCAAACTCAACACCAAATAGTTTGGCTTTGACAAGGGTGGATCATATCTGATGAATCTTATGAACTTCTTTGAGAGGGTTACTTAGGCTTTATACTGTGGACAAATTGTCCACACAGTGTACCTTGACCTTGCCAAGGCATTCAATACCATACAACATGCAAATGTAATAAGTAAGTTTAAGGACCCGCAAAATGAACCATATGTGGTACAATAACTATTTTTATATCATTTCTGTCCTCCCACTCAGTGGCGGCTGGTGACTTCAAGTCAAAGGGGAGCTTCAGGAGACAGTGGAATAGGTGGGGCCAATGAAAGGGGTGTGGCCAACTAGAAAGGGGTGGAGCTGTGTCAAAAAATGCAAAAACTGGGACTTTAAATAAATACACTGCCCTGGGTGCCACTGCCAAACCGTCATTATGAGAGTTCAATCAAGACAAAATGAATTGTAGAAGAAAAAAATATTTCAATGCATTTGGTACATGACAGCTTACTTAATATCTAGATGGAAACAAAAAGGTTGCGAGGCATGAAAAAATAAATTACTTTTTAAATACATTACTGGAATGCCAGTCAAAATCAAGTATAAAAAAACAAGCAGCACTCAACTCAAACCATTTCTCCCTGCACTGCAGTTCTAATTATAATTTATATTCAGCTTTATAAAAGTACGAAGCAACATACTGAAAGTAACAATACTCCTACTTGTAAAAATGTTTCTTATCCAAAAAAGACCTGCTGCCTGACAACAATTATCTAATTGTTTCATGGGGAAAACATGATCAAAGTAAAAAATGAACAGCACACAAGAAACAAGCTCGAGATAAATTGCTTAAAGGATTACTGCACAGGTTATGGACCACACATGATAGATTAGCATTCTGTTTAGTTTACGACTAAAGCCTGCAAAGATGACTGTAAGTCTCTAACAAATGTAATGAGCTTCTGAAAATACTGTAATCCTGTCCTTTATTACAAATACTGTCATATGCATTTCAATACCCACGGCTTATACGCTATCTAGTTATGTAAATATTCTGTGCCTGGCAACAACAAAAAGGCTTTCAATGTTGGTAATTGTTTAACAGTATGCTTATTAAAGCTTACTTGCATCTTACAGTCTCAGACAAGCTTACCTGATGGTCATTAAAGCATTGGTACTTAAACACAGAGCAACAGGCACTGCAACGACATGCATTTTCTGAATAAGAACCATAAATCAACAGTATAAAAATATGAATGAAAACCAGAACATTTTACAAAATCAAGGACAGATTAAAAGCCATTGTAGTACTTGTGTCTACCTTGGATGGGGGGATACTCTGCACACTTACAATGCATAACTGCTCCTTGCCTTGCTTGGACACATCCAGAGTCACTACATGAGGGAGTGGGGTGCAACAAGTATGTCATAATTTGAAATGTCCCTGGCTGACAGTGATGGCCCTGACACATTTGTCATACCTGTCAGCCTCAGAGTAAAAAATCTGGACAAAGCCATAAACAGAAGTGGGACAAAGGCCCAAAAATAAGGACATTTTTTAAATATTGCTCTTATAAACTTCAAAAGATAATAGAATAGTCGGTTTTGCATTAGTATGAAGTTTTTGAAGGGTATGAAATCTGAAACTCAAATGTCTGTCATTATTTTTTAACTACAATCTTTAATGATTTGCCACTAATTTGCCAGAAAACCACACTTTTATGAAAAACGGACCAAAAATGTGATGCAAAAATATAATAGCCACACAATACAGCTGGGAACATGTCAAAGAAGGGACACTTTTTTTAATATTCGTACTGCTAATTGGGCAGCTGACTAAATAAGAGAATCTACATGCATTTCTGAAATTAAAAGTAATCTATAACTCTGATCATTGCAATTATTTTTTAATTGTAAACCCTCCATGTTTTCTTCCAAATTTGCCATTTTGCAGAGGGATTATTAGGGGGAGAGCAACATTCTGAGCCAAAATCAGGGACAGTTGAGAGGTTTGGATATACTTAAGTCTATAAAGTGATTTATTTGCATGTACCTCTCATCCTCTGAACACAGGAAATCTGGACAAGGACAAATATATTGGGGGAACATACAAACAGTACAGTTGACAGAACAACAGGTCTTGCTTTAGTATGCTTTTTCCTGAAGAGTATGAAGTCTGAAACTCAATGTCTGTCATTGTTTAGTGACTTCATTCCTAAATGATTTGCCAAAAAACCACAAATTTAATGAGGAACAAACCAAAAATAAGCAAAAATCTATTAATTCCGCAAAAAGCTGGACAGTTAAGAGGTATAGTTCAGCTGGGGCTGTCTGAGTTTGCTGCCTCCCCCCCACAAAATCATGGTCGAATGGGGCATCCCCCCTGCAGCTATTCCAATACCCTATTACTTGGCTATTTCTCCCCATTTAACATAAGCACTGTAATGTGCATACTGCTTTACTTCTACGATGATTTGGATTTCATTTAAAAGTTTTATTTTACATTTTACAGCACAAACACTAATAGACATCTGCTAAACAAAGCAATGCAGTCTCACAATGAAAACAGATTTCGCATTAAAACTTCTCTGCCCTTGAAACTCACATTCATTGAAGCAGCATTGAAACCCACATTCAAAGAAAACACATCTGGCCTGTGACAGATAAAGATTAATTTTGGGCTGTTTTCAAATCATAGACCCCTTGCACAGGAAACATACATGTGTTCTTTGATACACCTTCCTGATTGTATTAAATTATATTCCTTGTATAATACAGCACAGCTTTTAGAGGGAATTTTAAACTTATTTTGAACATTTTTCCAGTAAACAATGAAACAAAATGCATGCAATAATAATGACAAAACTGCCCAGTTCAGAATATTTCCATCATAAAAGTCTATTCAGACATTTACAATCCACCAGTATCAGTAAATATGCACAATCTCTGCAGAAGTAAAAGTCATCTAAATAATTTCACATTAAAGAGATCTGTAACTAATGAAGAGGTTGCTGCTAGCAAACAACTTTATATTTCATTGTTTCATCTACAAATAAAGTGCCTGTTGCCGTTGAGGAATAAATTGCCTATGTTACAATAAAAAAAATGATAAGCTAGTAATATTGCAATAGGGAATGGATGGTAAACTGAAAACGGGTCCATCATTACTAGGTATCTCCACCAAGGAGGACATTCTCAGGACAGCAGCAACATCCACCCCCTTTAAAAGTAAAACACAGTACAGTATCAGCAATGCATGTATATACTGTGGGAGTAGAACCCATAGCCTTCTGCATCAAAAGAAACTACACTACCTGTTGTGCTATTAACAATACAAGGAGACTCAGCATAAGCAGTATCAAACTTCTCTTCAAGCTCTCAGCTCCTTGTAAAATCCACTCGACACTCAACTGTATCTCCCAACTTTAAAGCACAAGAAATCTGGAAAATGCCAACATTTATTGGGGGGGGGGGACAAAAGCCGAAAAACTAGGGACACATTTTAAACATTGCTTGTATAATCTTGGGAAGTTGCTAGAATAAAATGCTGTGTTACCACCATGCATTTCACTGCCAAGTCTTGAATAATGAGCCCTTTGCACTACAGTCAGAGCAATATACCACTATGTCAAATCACCTGTTTCTTGAAAGGCAGGTAGACTGAAACTTAAATGGCTATCATTTAGTGAATTCAGTTTTCACCATAGCTCTCACCCTCTTAGCACAAAAAACCTGGACAAAGGCAATAATGGGGGAATACAGCCCCCAAAATAGGGACACGTTTCAAATATTGATCTTATAAACAGAAAATTGCTAAAATAAAAGGTTTTGTGTTGCCATGTACATTCCGAAGAATATGAAGTCTGAAATTCAAATGCCTATCATTATTCAAAATCCAGAAAACCACAAATTTCACAAGAACAAAAATATGAGGTAGATATTTCACAAGTGGTGGTGGGTAGGGAGTTCAAGCTCTTGCTACCTGCTCCCAAGGTGCAGGGTTTGAGTCTAGCCACCAGGTATATTTCCTGAGTTCTCTCTAGCCACCAGGTATATTTAACTGGGGCATTACATGCACACACACACAAACACACCCTACCTGAGCCCAGCAACATTACTGCAAAGCCCTTCACACACACACCCTACCTGAGCCCATCTCCATTATTGCAAATACCTTCAAAATCCAAAGCCCTTCAAAATCCATGCTCATTGCTGCAAAGTCCATTCAAAGTCCTTCCTGTAGTAAATTCAATGTTCAATGCTGCGCAAGAACAAGTCTTTCCCCTCCTGCAACAGCAAGCTGCTACCCAGCCTGCAGACATTGCAGTTCAATCCCCCCATGAGAGCAGTCTATGCAGTTGTAACTGCATAGACCTCTGGGATCTCTGCTGTTGAATGCTGTCTTCCTAATCCTGACTGCTGGTGAGACAGTTCGGATTCTGTGCACATGCTCCAGACTGGTTCACCTGCAGTTTGGATATCGGGAAATTCCACGAGTGCACATGGGAGATGTTCTGGGACTTGTGTTTTTTTTTTCTGTTTTACTTTTATTTATACTTTTATTTCCTTTTCTTTTTTATAGCTGGTGGGCTGCAGTCCTGCAGCCCAATAGCACGAGCCACCCCTGCTCTCACTGCCTTCTGACCTTCAGAACTCCACAATCAATCAGTCCTTTCTTTCCCTATCAGGTGAGAGCCAATTGTGGAGGCTATCATTCAGACAGCCATTAGTGGTTTTCGATTTAAGGACCTAAACTCAATCCTAAGGGGCTGACATGTGCACCTGTGTTACTGCACAGACTTACCATGTCCTCTTCCTATAGGTGAGTGCTCTAACCCACATACTGATAAGGACTGTCATCCCCAGGACAGTAGGTTAAACCCACATCTCTATTTACATCTGATTTCCTGAAAGCCTTCACTTGCACATGGCAAACCAGTTAGTGGACTCTCAGTCCCTTACTCCATGATTGGTGTGCTTGTTTTTGTTGATTGCTCCTAGAAGATTTTAGGATTTTTTTCCCCTTAAAAGTATTTGCTTAGGTATTTTTATACCCTACAAAAACTTGAAAGATTTTTTCCTCAAATAGATGGCAAAGGTTGGAGATGTGATGTGGAAGAATGAGGGAACTGGAAATATAAGTTCTGGGAGTTTAATGAGTTGGTAGATTTTAAAAACTCCCTAAGAAGTATTCTGCCAGAAATATTGGGGAAGCAAATGAGTTTAACTAAAGAAATTATTCTTTGAGCTGGGATACATGATCTGAATTGCCTAGACATAGTAAGGCCTTGTTAAGTTATTTCTGGTGGTACCGTGGTGGTCAGAAAAGTAATTACTAGAAAATGGAAATCATAGTCTAAACCAATAATATTTGACGCTACCTCCTACCCTCCCTTGCCTGATTCATCAAAATATCCTACCCAGGTCATCTGGGTCAGAATCAGGACTTAGCACACCATACAATAGAGCCAGACTTGTACTATCATTGTTTTTATTATTATTAAAAATTATTGTACAAATGCAATAATAATCATTTTTTCAGATCAGTTCCAGACTAAGTAACACCTGCTGACAAGGTGATCTTGAATGTGCTGTACACATTCCAATTGGAGCAAGGCATACAGATTTTTTTTACTTTTATCATTATATGCACCATAACAATAAATGGAAAAAAGTATTTAAAAATACTGAAAACATTTGCAGTTATCAGGTTAAGTTCAATTGTCCAGTGAAGTCTTTGATATTGTTAGCTGTCAACGTTTTATTTTCATTTACATATTTCTTGTTTTCTTATGCCTCTGGAAAAGCAGCTGCATGCTTAGTATTTATACAGACTTACTTTTTCTTTTCCTTTGAATGTTCTCTTTAGCTCTGCACTCTCTGTATTTATTTTAGGACTGTATCATTCTAATGCATGTAGTCTGTGGTTATATTTTATTCCCCATCTATCGTTCTATTCCAACTGCCCCACCCCCACCCCACACTACCACCGTTTTCCCCTAAAATACATATTTTCTGCTG
>NC_056742.1:426576247-426611247 GCF_019279795.1 Protopterus annectens | reverse complement strand
TACCATGTAGGTGGCAAAACCTCCATTATGTAAATATGCTAACTGCATGGTCATTCAATACAATGTTGTTGGAAACACCAAAAATGTTGTTATGCACAAACTGTATTAGTTCATTTTGATATAAAAGTAAATTCTGTTTTTTTTTCTTTTTTTGACAAAGAAGAAACATTATATAGTTTTTTATGTATCAAAAAGTCATAAAAACAGTGTCTGACAATGTGGCACTTGAAATGGTAATAGGCTCTTCTACTGTTTACATATGGATGAGACTATCAAAGATGGAGACAGTAGACCACAACAGCAGAAAACAGAATTATGTGGTGGCATATCCTCAAGGACATAGATTCCAAAAGAAAAGAAATAATGTTCACCATTTTCTAGACACTGGACTGCTGATGTCTTAAGTAATGAATGCAGATCTGAAGGTTGTACAAAGAAGAGACATCTCTCACTACTAAAAGGAGTCTGGAATAACGCAACAAAGAAATGGACAATGGAGAGAAAATTGTGTGAAGACAGGATATGCAGGCTGGAGCTCTTCTCCCTGGAAGCCAACGTGAAGAAAAGCAGGATGTAATAAGGATGCAAAAGGGTTACTCTGGACACAAGGAATGGTGAGAAGAAGTGGGGCCATAGATGTGTGAAAAAAATATTGAAAGAGAAAGATATTCTAGTGGGTAGTGAAAAAGGAATTTGCTGAGGTATTTGACAGAGAACACAGCAGCTGGGAAATTGATAAAATGTGGGGAGAGATACAAGGAAGACAGACCGTTAAATGCACTTAAAAGGAAGGCTAAACAAGTTAATTATTGAACTCTGCTTTGTTTGCATTTTAGTTTAATGTAACTTCAGTGTTATACTTGTCTAACAGGCTATCCTTATTTTATTGCTCCAGTTGCATATTCTACCCTAGGGCTGTCATGCCTTAGGTCTTGGTTAAAAGGAAACTGCCAACTTTTAGATCATGAATCTAATCTCCTATTTTTCCTGTTAATGGTTTCTCCCTTGTATATTACCACTTTCCCAGCTTTAGCATCATCTGTGAAACAAGGATACATTTTTCCATTCCCAATACATTCATGTCTGACAGATTCACATTAAACAGGGATAATCCAAAAACTGACTCATGGGAAAGAGTAATCACTCTTCTTATTTTTTATCTTTTTCTTACATTGCATTTGTTTTGTTTTAAGCTTTTTGTTCTGTTGGAGTCTTAATAGGTCTTGGCTATGTTCAGTTAAAAAAGTTAGAAAATAATTCCTTAGTTTGCAGAAAGTGAATAACATCCAGCTAATTAAGAGGAGGAGCTAATATATAGCATTCCTCATTTAACTAGCAATATGTGGAGGCATCTTTATTTAGCTGGACTACTTGTTTGGTTTGCTTGCTGTTTTCTGCCTGACTGTTAATGATCTCTGTCTGCATTTGAGTTTTCCCACCCACTGTCCAGCTGTTGTATTTTTAAACTTGGTGGCTTGTGAGTTGCCCACCCCTACTATAAATCTGATATTGGATACTCTTCTCAGTCCTATCTCTTCAGCTCATTCTACTGAGTACAGAGAGATCAGTTGGGGAGGCCCACCGGCTTACTCTTTTAAACTTGAATTATCTTCTGTTTCCACCCTTCCCACTTACTAAAAATGCACTTTATCCAGCTGCTTTTACTGTATCTGTGCCTCTTCCTACTTTATTTTGCTTTTTTCAGGTCTATATTAGATCAGCGAACGCTGATTGATCGACCTTATTTTAGAGAAAGTTAAAAATATCAAAGCAACAGAAACTGAAACTTTTTCCTAGGGAAAGAATTCGGTTATCTGTTTCTGTTGCTTTGGTATTTTCAGTCCTGTGGTGGAAAGTTACGGGTCGGATTCAGGTAAGTGTGTGATTGTGTGGATATGAGTGTTAGGGTGGGTTAGGTGAGTTAGGGTTAGGGCTCGGGTTAGGTATGTGTGCAATTGTGTGGATATGAGGGTTAGGGCGGATTTAGGTGAGTTAGGGTTAGGGAGCGGGTGAGGTGAGTGTGCAATAGTGACGGACATTAGGGTTAGGGTTTGGGTTAAGGTAAGTGGATAGTTAGTGGTTTGTGCATAGTTTAGTGTAGGGTTAGGTATCAGATTTTAGGTGTATGTGTGTGGATTTCTGTTTGTTTGGTGTGCTTGTGTTGTGTGTATGTGTTTTGGATCAGCAATTTTTTTCCCTAGGAAAAAAAAATCGCTGATCTGACAGTTCGAGATTGTAAGCTTTTGCTTACATAAGGTTGATCAATCAGCGTTCGCTGATCTAATATAGACCCGCTTTTTTCTGCTTGTTCTTAACGTGTTCAGTTGTATTTATTCTGCTGCATTTATTACTGCTTGTTAGTATCCTGATTACATTATAACTGTTATTCTAAGCCTCTTAGTTTTGATTTAAGAATATGGACTTCAAGCTAGTTATCTTACATAAGGAAGGTTTGCAGTCTACATTCTTGTGGCAAGAGAAATAGCTTACACCCTTCTAAGCTAGGAATGGCTGGTTGTAGACTCATTGTGTATGTTATTCTAAAAGTGTCTTTGTTTTGTTTTAAGTGCTTGGGCTTCAGGCCAGTAATTTTATATTAAGAAGGTTTGGAATCTACATTCTTGTGAGAGAAGAGGGTAGCCTCTCCCCCTCTAAGCTGGGAATTGCTGGTGAAGGCTTATTGTGGCTGTTATTTTAAGTGTCTTTGTTTTGGATTAAGCACTTGGGCTCCAAACCAGTTATTTTACATTAGGAAAGTTTGTGTTCTAAACTCTCTTGGCAGGAGAGGATAGCCTAAACCCCTTTTCAGCTGAGAATTGCTGCTTGAAGGCTTATTGTGTATGTTATTCTGAAAGTGTCTTAGTTCTGATTTAAACATTTGGGCTCCAAGCCAGTTATTTTACATTAGGAAGGTTTGTGATCTACATTGTTTGCTGGAGCTGCTGAGAGTTAGGCTTATTTAGCCAGAGGTCTGGAGTGCATCTGAACAGAAATCCAAGGCATCCACTTAAATCTACTAAAAATCAGTATAATTTAAGCCTGTGTTGCACTTTGTGAGCTGTAGTTTATTGAACAACTGCTTAATTTTTACTGGGTTTTTTTGTTGCCTTGACTACTTCATTCTGCACTTTGTATCATTGCTACTTCTGTCTTAAATAGCATAAGCTATATTCAGACTTGCTGAATCTAGACTCTTTGGTATCGCTTGAGCACTAAAACCTGCCATCTTGCATTAAGAAGGCCTCCCTGTACCCTTGTGGCAGAAGTGTGTAGCTCAGGACCCATCTGAGTTGGGGGTTGCTGGAATAAGGCTCTGTGTGGGACTTTTCTATTGATAGTTTGTGTTAAAACTGCTTAAATTAATTTGTATTTAAGCTTTGTGTTTGCTTGTAGCTGTACACCGAGCAATAGGGGTTAGCTGTGCCGGGTTCATATCATGTTATCGAAAGCCGATAACATTGAATGCCACAATGTCGAACACTATGCATCGAACGCTAAAAATAGCGAAGCTGCAGAACATCTAATTCTTTCCTAGGGAAAGAATTCGGTTGTCAGTTTCTGTGGCTTTGCTGTTTTTAGCACTGTGGTGGAAAGTTATGGGGGTTCAGGTAAGTGTGTGATTGTGTGGATGTTAGGTTTAGGGCACGGGTTATGTGAGTTAGGGTTAAAGCGCTGGTGAGGCGAGTGTGCGATAGTGACAGAGTTTAAGGTTAGGGGTGGTTAAGTGAGTTAGGGTTAGGCCGCGGGTAAGGTGAGTGTGCGATAGTGACAGACCTTAGGGTTAGGGTTGGGTTAAGGTAAGTGGATAGATAGTAGTGTTTGTATAGTTTAGTGTAAGGTTAGATGTATGATTTTAAGTGTAAGTGTGTGGATTGCTGTTTTTTTGGTGTGCCTGTGTTGTGTGAATGTGTTTCGTAATAGCAAATTTTTTCCCTGGGAAAAAAATTTGCTGTTCTGAATGTTCGATATTGTGTGCTTTAGATTATTTAGGTTCGATTAAATGTTCTGTGTTTTTGGCGATAACATGATATAAATGCACTGTGCCCTGTATATACACAAATGCATAGATACAATTTTTTCCCTAGAGAACAGTCAGTGGAACACTCCCAGGCTTCCCTGCTGCACTGTGGGCAACTCAGTTCAGCACTGAGCAGCATTTCCACACTTTTTAATCCCTAATCCTCAATAGAATAAGTCCCCATGCTAATCCTAGAGCAAAAGCTGATCTAACTTGCCCACCCCTTAACAGTACTTATAGTTAACTTGTTACAATGGACAGTCATTTTACCAACATTTCTCTAACCAACTTGATTGATATGGGCATCTTCAGGCCATGTAGTAATTGCCTTGTGTGCTGACAACCATTTTCTCCTACAGCAAACAAATACAGTATGTGAGAGATGTAACTATACTATGAAAGGAATTAATCCTCTCACGTAACAATAAACAAGACATCAAACAGGTTGTCAGCAAACACACCTCTCCTCTCACACAAGATATAAGTCACAACACATAACCTCATGTATGTCGAGGTACTCACTAAGAGCCTACCAAAAGACCAGAGACCTCCCAAGTGCAAACAACTCACACATACTAGAGCATGAAGAACCTCTACTACACATAACAACATACATACCAGTGTCTGAGCAAATAAGCTGCTAAGGCAGAACACCTTAAAACCAAATGTTCTGGTCATAAGAGATTCCATAGTGAGACACACAGATATCCCCTCACCAGGCTGGACAATTGGATTAGCTTCCAGGGACCTAAATATGGTCTTCAACTTAAATAGCACATGCTGGGGGGGGGGCATATTTATCTCCCAGTGACTGCCATGTCTTTGCAATAGGCAATCTATTGATGTGAAACAGAGCACCTCTATGACACTGTTCAATAGGAACCTGGACAAGTGGATGGGGCACCATAAATTCTTACCAGGGATAGTGTCTTCAACCCTCTTGTACATGGGCAGCCATTACTAAATGCAATCTTGGGTATTATCTACCATTTCTATGGTATTACATTGGGACAAATGGTCTAGGGTCAACATCCTAGAAATCTCCTATGATCCTATGGTCCTAAGAGAAGGTCATGGTCAGCTGCCAGGATCCACCAAATCACACATGCTCTCGAGTCACTCAACAATTCTTTAGTTAAAAGAATGTGTTCCTGTAATGATATTTTGGCTTTTCCCAGTTAGGGGTCACCACAGTGGAACTCTGGTCCACTAATGATTGGCAGTGGATTTTTATGATGCCGAGTTGCCAGTCTGATGCCCAACCTTCAAAGAAGGCATGCCCATTCATGCACGCACGCACCTACCTGCATGTCTTTAGGCATCACTCAACTGTGGGGAGGACATGCAGACTCCACATAGAAGGCACTCCAGCTGAGAATCGAACAGGAGAACCTCTTGCTGTGAGGCGACAATGCTAACCACTGTACCACCATGGTCTACGGTGCTCCTGTAATGATGATTATGCTAATTTTTCCCAAGACTTGACACAAAGGTTTATACAAAAGAGTAATAAGACTAATTTAGTTAAGGCCGTGAAAGAAAGGACTCATCAGAAAGTTAGGAGCAAATTACTGGAATACACTGGGAAAACTAAGTGTTAAATGACTTAGATTTGTCACCACTTTCAGGTCAAATAACAAAGTGCTAGCATCTCTCATACATAAATATTGGGATATTCTTATGGTGGAATAAGAACTGGCAGAAATTTTAACTTTCCATTCCACATTTACATATAGCAAAGTAAAAACTGTTGGACAATAGTTTAATCATTACAAACAGGCTATTGACTATGTGATAGCTCCCAACCAGTTGAACCTACAGTGAGAACCCTTAATGGGGGGAGGTGGGGCTTACCATGTGAACATTTATTTTGCTAATACAGTCAAAGTTTTTGATATTCATTGTTTAATTGCATACTGGAGTGAATGGATAATTTATTTGGCTACATTTGCATGTTCAGCATTTTACACAGGTACATTTTTTTATTCAAGAAGCTATAAAGCAAGAATTTCTGAATATCTTAATAATAGATGCCATAAACAAACAAGTTCACTTTTTAAATATATGTCTAAGTATCATAATGTTTATTTTATGTTTATAGGGATAGATAAAATATCTATAATGCTTCCAAATAAATTAAGTTGGCACAGTGGTGCAGCAGGTTAGATTTGTTACCTCACAGCAAGAGGTTCTCTTGTTCGATTCTTGGATGGGGTGCCTTCTGTGCAGAGCCTGCATGTCCTCCCTGTGTTCATGTGGGTTTCCTTGGGGTGCTCCAGTTTCTTTCCACATTCCCAAGACATGCTGCAGGTGGAATGGACATTCCAAATTGGCCCTAGGTGTGAGTGTAATGCATATATGTGCCTTCTGAGGAAGGTCGGGTGCTGGACTGGGAACTCAACACCATAAAACTCTACTGCCACTTATTCTGCAGGCAGATGATCTGCTGTGGTGACCCCTAACATGAGCAGCCAAAAGGAGAAGAAGTTCCAAATAAATTAGGTCGGCAACAGATTTTGGACAAAAAAGAAAAACAATGAATTGTCATGCTGGGTGATTTGTTTATACGTGGTCATTTTTTTATGACTTCCCATACTCTGGAACAAACTACCTATCTGTATCAAGCAAAGCTCCTCATTAGCACTCTTTAAGAAAAATCTTGATGATTGAATGGGAAATAGGAAATTCACCCCATGGCTCTGCTTGACAGGAGCACAGGCAGATAATTTTCTTGGGTGGCGAAAGCCAGGGTACCTTTTTGGCTAGGCTTATATAGGCCCTAGGGCCAATAGCATAGTACCTAGCTATGAACCTATGATGAATTTTTTTTAAGGTTTATACATTCATTCATAGCTACACTCCTCCTTAAATATTTTTATATATGTTGCATCTATACACTGATGTATTTATTTTGACATTTATTTATATACTTTGTTCTCTAGTTTGTGTTCTCAGGTCACTTTTTGATGACGTCATCATTAGGATGTAACATAAGTCAGTATTTTTGGCCATAACAGATTAGAGAATTATGAAGGCACTTTTTGGGGTGAAACCTGTTTATCTGTGAGACTGGTTTATCAATTACACTGTTTTTAAGTGCTGCACTGTGCATTTTTCAGTGCTGGACATTGTTCTTACATTTAACATATGACCATGACTCCGTATTAGCATACCCAGATCTATTTCCTGTTCAATTGTCACAAGTTCCTCTTCTGTTATGATGCTTCACATAATAACTGTTGAGACCTAAGTGCAGTATTTCACATTTGTTTGCAACAAGACTCATCTTTCACCTTTTGGTCTATTGTTTTAATGCCTTCCTCTCCATTGCTACACCTGTGCTTCTACTGGCTACAAAAAACATGATTCTGTTTCCTCAGATGTGTCTGAAATAAAACAGACTGCAGACTACGTGACCCATGACTAACCTCTGGTATAATCCTGTACTAGCTTTTCTTATTTCTTGCACTGCATCTCTCAAAAATGCCTATGTGCCCTCTATTTAACCATGCTATAATCAATTGATTTAGTTTTGAACCTGATGCCAACCCCTCTTGCCTTCCAGGCAACTACATTTTTGGAAATGTCAAAGCATCCTGAAGTCCAGTTATACTACGTCAATGAATACTTCCTTAACAAGTATAACCATATCTTAAAAATTGGATCGGATTTGATTAAGATGATTTTCTAGCCCTGAATCCATTTTGATGATTATCTCAGTTGCTGACCCCAAAGAAAGTAACCAATCTTTCCAATGAGGATTTTTTTCTTGTCTATATTTTAACATATTGCCATTTTATTGTATGCCTGATTATTTTCTATTGTGAAACAAATGTCCATTATTACACAGGAAATGTTGAGTAAAAATGCAGACTTACTGCTAATAAAATTTACAACAGCTTTTAAATAACAGTAATTGTCCAGACTCTATACAGTGCTCATAGAGTGAGACTGGAGACCTAATGATGTTAATCCTTCTTTGCCCAACAGTGGAAGTGAAAGGAAAATTCAGCACGCACATAATGCAGAACATTGTAATACGACAAACACTGATGAAGTTCAACAGAAACTGTAAGTATGCAACAACCGAACATTTCAAACAGGTTCATAAAATGTTCTGTTCAACATAACCTTGAAATGTTAGTATTTTTGAATAAACTCAAATGTGGTATATTTCAGTTTTGCCCATGCCACTTCTTCAGTATTGTTTTATCTTTTCTACTAAAGCCTGAAATAACATTATAATTAATAACTCTCTTCACTGCATTATTTGTGGATTCACTTGAGTACATTTGATACTTCTGCAACATCCAACCACTTAGTGAATCATAGGTTAACTCGGGATCTGAGGAACCTTGCCATGAACAAGCAAAAGCATTATTTAGTTAATCAAATTCACCAACAGGCTCTGCTAAATGATAAGGGAGGTTGTTTTTTGATACTTTTAAAGTATTTTAGATAGTGAATATGTCTTAATATCAGCAAAATGAAAATTACAATGATACTCTAGATGCAATATCCTGAAACCAACATCTAATTACAGGACCAAATGGCAAGTGATTTCTTAAAACAATATAGTGATGTTTGTTGATCACAAACAATGTTGGTAAATCATTTTGTAAAATTCAGTCTGTTAGCCACACATGTAAAGTTGATTGATTATCATCTTATACATAAAAATGACAGATTTTAAGGTAATACAGGGTTGGTCAATAACAACACATAAGATTCCCAAGACTTGGACACATGGGTGTATCAAGCACTACTTGTCAGCATCATCATGCAAATGAGGATGGGTCTAACATCCAATCAGATGTTTTAATTCTGAGCAGGTGAAAGACCAATAAGGTGGAACTGGGTACAATGTACTACGCCCCATCAATAACAATATTTATAGTATCATCATGGTCATAGAAATTGTAGGTGTAATAAATGGATCTGAAGAAGAAGGACAAAAGTGCTTAACCTAGTAAAACTTTAAAAAGGAATGATCTGGAGTCAGTTTCCTTTTTGAAGAAGGAGGATTTGGAACTGGATTTGTTTTTAGGAAAAAATATATACAGTTGAATGGATTGATCTAAATACTTAGACTCTCAACAATCCTATGTTGGGATATTACATGATGGAATGGTCTGAACAACAATCATAATTTTTTAATGTCTGATTAGTTTTCTTAAAGTAAAGCATAATCAGGGAGGTAAAGTGTATGCAAAATATTTCACAGAACATGTGTACCATCCCACCACCACAAAACTAAAACAGTAGTCTAATGGTGTTAAATTTACCATTAAAAAGCAAAGGTTGCACTGTGATCATATTTACAATGATTGATACATTAGAGAAGACATGAAATTTTACTTCTCTGGAGTGACGACGTTTAGTAACCGTAATGGCTTTACCTTTAAAATGGCTAAATGTTTTAGTGAAAAATTTACTGATATTTACAATTTACAACATCAAAACTCAACAAGGCCTCTCTCAAACTGCATTCAATAGGTGCAAACAAATAGCACAAAGAAATGAATACAGATAAGGCATTTGCCAGGAATGTCATCTAATAAACACCATTCAAAGAAGTACTGACCTACAAGATTTGTTCTACAACTTACAAATGGTGCTCTGTTCATGTGAGGTAAGCTACATTTGTTGTATGTTTACATTAAAATGAAGTACTATGTGTTAATCAAATGTTCAAGCTGTAATTTGGTTAATTACAACAATAATATTAATTGAATGCTGAAGTTGTAGTTTGGTTGATTGCAACAAGATTAAAATAGAAATGTATCTGTGTTATGTTGGGCAGATTTCATGTAAATCTTTCCTCAGATTCAAAGTATTATTACAGTGTAAAAATTAATATTTTAGAGATGTTAAAGAAGCACTTGAGCATTTCAGGCAACACTGAACTAACACTTCCTCTGTCTATCCATTAAGGAACCAATTTGCCAAACCAGTTTTGCCTAAATAAAATGTCACATTTTTGATAACTTAAGCTCTATAACACTAAAAGGAATTCAACCACATGATTAGCCAATGCATAACTTCTGGCTTGGCTGTTTTTGCTTTCAGTCAGAAAAATGTAGCACCCAGAATTAGATGTGTCATATTAAATAACAATTTTCTTTTGGGCTGAAAGGAATGTATTTGAACTAATTGTTTTTAAGAGCAATAATGTGCCCCTGCATTTTTCCAAAAATGTAGTTGTATCGACAGACTGAAAAGTAGACTTTCTTTCTCAAAAAAATACAACCATTTTCGTTGTCATGTTTTCAGATATGAATTTTTAGAAGATCAGAGTTATTGAAAGATAGCATTCCACATATTTTGAAATTAGAATTTCTTATACCAGATTGTTTCACGTGTTTCTAGTTTTAAAATTCTAAACAAGTATTTTCTGACACAGTTACTTGAAACACTGTAACACGGTGCAGACTTATGTCTGGCAAGAAGAACTCAGCAACTTTTTTTTCTGAACAGGTCAAATGCAATATAAAAACATGAAATTACTTATTAAAATTTTTAATTTCAGCTGAACTAAATTATGATAGATTTAGAGTGTGTAAACATGTCTTACAACACTACCTCAAAGAAAGAGTGATAACAATAGATTATCAAAACGTTGCAAATAAGGCATCTATCCAGACAACATTCATGTAGGACTTCTACTGATGTCACCCTGATCTGCCTAGCTCAGTGACTAAGGGCTGAGAGACTGAATGCAAAAACCGCAGCAAGCCCATTCATTCCCACGCCTATAGCTAGGAACTAGCCATGAACCAGGACTGCAAGTGAATGTAAGTGTAAGTCAGTGAAGCATCACAGGTAATTGCAGCTCAGCCATGGAATATACATGAAATAGAGTGTTTACATTCTAATTAGCCATGCTGGGGAGAATAAGTCTGGCCTATGGCTGGTCAATTTTCCTGTCCAACATCATATTTTTACTTAAGTAGAAGATGTATAAATGGGGCGGCCACGGTGGTGCAGTGGTTAGCATTGTCGCCTCACAGCAAGAGGTTCTCAGGTTCAATCCTCAGCTGGGGTGCCTTCTGTGTGGAGTCTGCACATGTCCTCCCTGTGGTCACGTGGGTTTCCTCTGGGTGCTCCGGTTTCATCCCAAAGACATGCTGTAGGTGGATCGGACACTCCAAATTGGCCCTAGGTGTGAGTGTGTGTGTGTGTGTGCCTTCTGTGGAAGGTTGGGTGCCGGGCTGGCAACTCGACACAGTAAAACTCCACTGCCAATCATGACCGGACAGGTGATCCGCTGTGGCGACCCCTAACCGGGAAAAGACAAAAGAAGAAGAAGAAGAAGATGTATAAATGAGCTGGAGCAGTTACGGATGCTTTTTATCATGGCAACACTGCTTTCACCTTCCTATTGAAAAATAAACTTTTCTGTTAGCTGCAATACATTTCAGGCATAACGCTATGTGTATGTACTCATGTTTTCATTAAAGCCTGATTTAAATTACTTTATATATACACTTTTTCAATTTGCAGTCGGTCAAATAAAATAACAGTAAATGAAAAATAGTTGTAAACTTAAACTGAAATTATTAACAATAGAGAAGTTTTGAAATTTGAAATTTGATTAAATAAATCACTAAAAAGTACCAAACGCTAATATCAGGCTGAAATGTTTTTTTTTTTTTTTTTTTTTTTTTTTTTTTAAATTTTGCTCTGCAGGAAATTTGCAGTGAAAAGAAAGAAGAAAAATAAATTACATAATCTCATAGCAAACATATTTGTTGTAATAAGGGCAAGAAAATGTCCCTCAGTAGAAACAGAGGTAAATGCCAGAGATAAAATAAGAAATCCAAACCATGTAGCTAGAAAAAATGATCCTTTAATGACACATAAAGAAATCAACATGGACAAACCTCAGACTCAGAGCTTTCGCCTGCTAACAGTCAGGCATCAACTTTTATTTTTTATGTAATCCTATCCTTGGTGCCTAGTGGTGGCACAGAGGGTTAATATCTTCTGTGACAGTTTATGAATCTATTTTAGTGCCTTTAAGGCATGCTATTGATAGCACCCTTGGTATCTAGGGTCCCCTGCCCTTAAACCACGTCTTACATATTTTCTTCTAAGTGCTTTTCATGCACATTATGCAAAGTATCACTTGTGGCTAGCGGTCCTACTGACCCATGTGGCTAGTGGTCCTCCTGACCCATGTGTAGGTTCCATTAATTCAAAGCCTTTTCCCTGATAGCTAGTGATCCTCCAGTGTATGTCTTGTTTAAAGTGTTGTTCTGATACTATATTGAAGGTGTATCCCTGGTGTTTAATGCCCCCCTCCATCCCACATCATGCCAATGAGGCATGTTGTTAAAGATGCATCCATTGTGGCTAGTGTTCATTCCAACCCACATCTTTAGAGTTATCTCAGGTGTCTAGTGAACCCTCAACTCATGTCCTTACAGTTATCTCAGGTGTCCAGTGATCTAACTGACCCACTTCTTTACAGTTATCTTTGGTGTCCAGTGGTCCCCTCAGTGTGACATTATTTGATTGTTAGGAATGAGGAAAGACCTCACTATTCATTAATTTGCATATAATTCTGAATTGCCATCAACTACTGTGAGTGCAGCTCAGTCTCTCAAACCACACAAATTCTAGCCCCCTCTTGCCTATTCTCTGTACCCCTAATTGTAATAATCCCTATCGATAAAATCTAATTTCTCCATTCTCACATTGGCTTAGTTCTTAGAATACATTCAGCTACTTTATGAATATTAATATTCTCTATGTCTGTTGTTATTCTCCTTAAGGATCTGTATCCAGATCCCATTCTCTCCTTATTTCTTGACCCCTCCCACCATTTCATCATCATCCCTTTACTCTTTGAATTATAGTTTTCTGCTTGTGTTATGTACACGATCCTTAACTGTGGTCTAAAATGTCACTTCAAATCAAGGAATCCTAAACTGCCTTATTCTATTGGAAGGATTAACTTATCCCACTTGACCCTTGCCCTCTTCCCCTCCCAAATAAAATCCTTCAACTCTTTATTAATTACTGTCCACAACTTCTCCTGTGGTTGATAAAAATCTGCCTGATCTGTATATAAAACTAAAATGTTGTCAGTATTTGTATCTTGCTATCCATATCCATAAACAAGAACTTCCGGTTTCTCAGTTTTTATATTGTCTTTTGTTTAGTCTCTTTCCACATATCCTTCATACCTCTCAACCTCTTAGAGCAAGAAATCTGGAAAAAGCCATGAATAAAAGTGGGACAAAGGCCGAAAAATAGGAACAATTTTGAAATATTGCTCTTACAAACTTAGAAAGTTGATAGAATAACAGGCTTTGCTTTAGCATGAATTTTCTGAAGGGTACGAAGTCTGAAACTCAAATGTCTGTCATCATTGTCTAACTTCAGTCTTTAATGATTTGCCACTAATTTGCCAGAAAACCACAATTTTATGAAAAAAAATGGTCCAAAAATATGAGACAAAAATATGGACATTCTGAGGTATGATATCCTTATCTACTACTACAAAAGCCTTTTTTAAACCATAATCCTAAATACTTCATTTTATTGTGTCCCCGGAAATGTGAGTATTGCTGAACCAATCCACATGTGGATACATAGTTTACAGCTCCAGGCTTTGCTTTGCGCTCATTAATTTTATATCCCCAAGAAACCTGAAACTGTCTCCAAATGTTCCATAACAGTGAGATGTCCTTTTCTTGTTTAATTGGGTACAAAATAAGACTACCTGTAAGTAAAGTCAACTTTTCTTGATGTCCTTACCAATTGTATCCTTGAATTTCTGAGTCCCTTATTTTCTTTGTCATTGTCTCTAAATATAATGCAAATAACAAAGGGGAAGGGGACACCCTGATTGGTTCCTCTGTTCAGAAACAACTTATCAGAGAGCAACCCTCCCACCTTAATTTTTGTCTCCAATCCCTAATGTATCCTCCTAATTAACCTTATTATCATTTTAATTAATGCAAATGCTTACATTGTCCTACTCATAAAGTCCCACTTTGCAAGTCTGAATGCTTTATCTGCATCAAGACCCACCAAAAACAACTTGGTATCTTTGTACATTCTGCTTCCCTCTGGATCATCATTGTTCTGTTAATGGTGTCATATGTTTGCCTCTCTTACACTGAACAACACTGATCCATATCTATCAATTCTGGCAACACTTTTGCCATTCTTTTAGCTATTATAGACATAAACACTTTATAATCATGGTTTAAAATTTAAATGGGCCAATATGAAGCTAGGTCTGATGGATCTTTACCATAGGTATTACAGCCACCATAGCTTTTTTTCTAGGATGTTGGTGTTTCCCCTCCTTTTAAAATACTGTTAAACAAAGAATTCTAGATCTTTATATCTTTCCTCCTAGCTTCTAAACTGCCACAGGAATACCATCTATTCCCAGAGACTTTCCTGCAGATTGAGTATACACTACCATTTTGTATCCCATCTCCTCCTATCTTAACTGTTAATTGTTGTGTCTCATGTACCTCTAACCTTGGCATACTTAAGTCTTCCATAAATAATTACATTTGTACTTTTTCTTGATTTTCACATTTCTCTGCTTTATACAAATTTTCATAACATTTCCAAAATATCTCTAACACCACTACATAATTTCTGGTTATTTTCCTTGTTATAGGCCTCCTAAGTCTGGCAACAACCCTTTCTACTTTCTTTTGCCTAAATCATTGTGGTAAGAGTTTTTGTGCTCTGGAGTCATTATCAAAAAAATAGTTGCTTAAAAGCAATATTTCTAAACTCATGCATATTATCCAGAAATGCCCTTATTTCTCTTTAGCACTCTACAATTGCACCTGTTCTTGTTCTGTGAGATTCCCCTTATTCTGAAACACTTTAACCTTTGACAGTCTCACTAAATAAGTCTTGATGACTCTTAAACATATATCTTTTTCTTTTATTTCTACCTTATTTTTCAACTCCACTTTCATTTTATCCCGCTCACTAACTATAACTTCTGACGAAACTTCTATATTCCCTAATAATTCCACTACCTATTCCTTAACTTCCTCTGTTTTTAACAGGTAATTGGAGCAGCATCAGGGTCAGATTTTTATTTTGTTACTCTGTGTTTTATCTTAGTTATTATTAGACCATGATCTGAAATAGTTATTTGATGTGTCAAAGCTTTTAATTAAATGCACATGTTGCCGTGAAATATGACTTTTGTCTAGTCCAATTTTTGTACTTTGGGGAATAATATGTAAGTTCTTTGTGAGTTCCTACTACTGCATTTGCATCTTCCATACCAAATCTTTTCATAAATTTCTTTAGCAGTCTACCCTCTTTTGTTATATTTTCCCTTCTTGGTCCCCCAGATACATCCTCCCTGTTGCAAATCAAGTTCCAGTCCCCACCTATAAGCAATAGTTATTTAGGAAGACCCTAAGTTTCCCTAACAACCTGGTAGTTTCCCCATTCTCAAATACTATATCAAAATTCTGCACAGTCAAAGTCGTTATAACATTTTTAAAACTTAACTCATCTAAGAACATCTGCATACAGAGCTGGATCTAGGTCGTATGGGCTTTTAGGCAAGACACTGGACTGGGGGCCTCTCACATTATGACCTCGTTGTATGCCCCAAAATCACTCCTACAATACCAATATCCCACTATATGGCTGTCTTGCTCCAATTACCATAAAACATCGATCTAAACAAATCCAGAAGTAATCATGGAGCAGTCCAGACAACCAGGGACACTTAAAATATTACTACTATTAATTTGAGGATTACTATTAATCTGAGGAAGCAGTATTTTATACAAATGCGAAAACACTTTTACAATAAATGGTTTTTGGATTCTTCACTGTTTTTTGCATTTTTGTTGTATTTACAGCCATTTGTTGGTCCACTACGTTCTTGTGTGGTATTTCTCCATTTTTGTGTAGTGGACCTCTTCTCCCCTCAACCTGCTTGTGTGTTTCACTTATTACTACTATTAACTTGAGACACTGACAGAATAATAAATCAATTTACATTTTCTGAAGTAAAATAAATCTATACTGGTGTCATTATGGAGTGTAATTCATTCACCACCTATTCTCAAAAACTCATCAGCCAGTTACCATCCATAGCTCACTTCTCAACAAATCAGAGACAGATCCAGAAATTATACGGGGCAATCACAAACACTTTTAAAATATTACTACTATTAATTTGAGACACTGGCAGAATAATAAAAGTGAATCAATATACATTTTCTGAAGAAAAAGAAGTCTATAACTGTAATAGTGTCATGTTATTTAACATCTATTTCCCAAAAGTCATCAGCCAGTCACCTGAAATAATTAGGGACAGTTAGGGACACTTAAAATGTTAATGCTATTATCCTGAGCCACAATAAGTAAAGTTAATTCATATACACTGATTACTGTTACTTTTTAAATATAAATTAAATCACCACCTTTTCTCAAATAAATAAATAAAAAATAAACACACTTTAGGAGGGATGAAGAGGGACAGCCTTTATCCTGACTGGCTTAATGTGGCAGAATTTTGAAGGAGTATAAAAAACTGTTATTGTCCTTCTGTAAGAAGTCTGGACAAAGTCTAAAATAATGAGGAGGGGGCAAAGGCCCAAAAATAAAGACAAATTGCTCTCTTATAACAGGACTTGTGATTTTAGCATGCATTTTGTGAAGATGCAGAAAGTCTGTACAACCTTATTGTTTATTAGTATCATATCCTCAGTGATTTGCCTGATATGAGGAACACAGACTGAAAATATTGGGCAAAAATCTGGATATTCTGTCAAAACTAACAGCTAAGAGAAGTATATGATACCTCTCTCAACCTCTTAGCACAGCTGCACAAGACAAAAAAATAGAATGTCGTCATTTCTTCCAACTTTCAAAAATGTCTTGTATTGGTAAAGAAGTAATCATATGACAGGCTACCACACACGTATTGGTAAAAAATGGGCTTTTACTCTACACCATAGGTTCATAGGTAGGTACTAGGCTATCGACCCAAGGGCCTACGTAAGCCTAGCCAACAAGGTTCCCTGGCTTACGCCACCCAAGAAAGTTATTTTCCTGTGCCACTGTCGAGCAGAGACACAGAAGTGATCCCTGGGGTGTATTTCCTATTTCCCATCCACTCATCAAGATTTTTCTTGAAGAGTTCTAATGAAGAACTTTGCTTGACATAGATGGGTAACCTGTTCCAGAGTATGGGAAGTCTCTGGGACAGGAATCTATCCCTCCAGCATGTCCTGTTTATTGTGGTGACAAGGTTTAGGTCCCTAGAGCATGTAGCTCAGAGGGATTGGGATTCCTTTAGGTGTAGCATGTCCAACAGCTCTGGGTTTGACATAGCTTTAAAGTTTAGGCAGAGATCACTTTGAAGTAGGGGATATGCTACGGAGTAAAGCTGGAGTTTTTTGAGACGGTCAGTGTAGGGCATTTGTTTGAGGCCAGTAATCCTCTTTGTGAGGTACTTCTGTGGCACTTCCAGCCGCTTCAGATGTCTTGTGAGGTACATTCCAAAAGGTGCATTGTACTCTATAATGGGTCTAATGAGTGTCGAGTAGAGGGGAACAATGACCTCTTTTTTCCTGGATGAGAACCTTTTGTGATGAGGTGTGCCACGTAGAAGGACTTCCTGACTACTGTGGTGATGTGACTATCAAAGGAGAGACTACTGCCTACTACTACTGCTACTACTACTAATGGAGAGACCATAGCTCTCAACCAATCAGGGACAAATCTCAAAAGAATCAGGAACCAATGCAGAAATAATCAGAGATGACTGGCAGTCAATGGACACTCTTAAAACATTAGTATTAGTGAGATGTTGACCCATTGACAGAATAAAAGAATGTGAATTAACATGTACTTTTCTGAAGTAAAATATGATACCTCTTTTTAGCACAACTGCACAAGACAAAAAAGGACAAATCACAAAAGAATCATGGACAAATACAGAAATAACCACCACTGTATCAGCCAAAAAAAAAAAAATGACCAAGTCTAAAACTTGATAAAAGTCCAGACACAACCCAGGAGTGTCAAATATTTTATTGACAAAAAATAAATGGTACAAAGTATTTAGTGCTTTCGTCCCTAAAAAACGACTTCATCAGAACTGAAGTATTCAGTATTAAACATATTAAATACATTACAAGGTGGGTGTATCATCTAATCACAATACTAAATAAAATTAATCAATTAATTACAGCATAACCAATCATAAGCTAAAAAAAACTCGGGAGATATCCCTACTTTTTTGTTCTTTTTATCCTGGCAGAGTCAAATCAGATACTGTGTGTAGGCAATGGATATGGGCCTGTCTGTAGATAAAATAACTGATCCTTATGTTTGCTGTTCTAGCTCTAACTTTGCAGGACAAATTAATGAGTAACTTGGTAAAGCAAGCTGGAATACAGTCTGTGATTACTGTGTTTGTGAAACAAAAACATATTAATGTAAGAATAATTTTTATACTGGGTGAGCCAAAGAAAATATTATGGGTATGCAATGGGGATGGGGGGGGGTGCCTGCAGATGAAATGACTACTCCTGCTGCTTGCTGTTGTAATTATGGGCTTATAAATCAGGTTCATAGGTGTATGCTAGACTAATGGCCACCAGGACCTTTATAAGCCCAGCTGCATGACCCAATATAATTGTGTCTCCTTGTAACATGTGCATCTAAATTAAAAGGGTATGTTAGTTTGGGGGTTGCTAAATTGTTACCCTATGTAGTAGGATATGTTTGTTATGGAATGTTTACACTCAGTCTCTGTGTATAAGAGATATAGGAGTCCATCCCAGGATGACTTTACGACTGCTCATCGAATGATCAATGTTAAGTTTGAATAGGGTTAAGGTTGGAATTTGCTTCAAATGGATGGGGACCCTATTCCAGAGAATGGAGATCCTTTGAGGGACATATCTGTCTCATCAGTATGTTCTGTTTATGTCACAAGCAAAGTTTAAAACCTTGGATTTTAGTGTATCCAGTAGTGTTCATTTTGCAGATGTGCACAAGCTCCATCAGGGCTGGATCTAAGGATGCTTTATATGTTACATATATATCACCCCTCAACAACCTGTAGAAAACCGAGTATAGAGACAGGGCTGTAAGGTGATCTGTATTGGACATTGTGTTAATACCTTGGATTGTCTTGATGAAGAACATCTGTAGGCATTGCAGCTGCTGCATATGCTACATGCTGAAGGCTGCATTGTACCCAATGATGGGTTTGATAAGGGCTGAGTAGTGAGGCACTACAGCTTCCTTGGACCTGGATGTCACACCCTTACTTATAAGTTGGGCAATACAGAATGTTTTCTTACCACCTTGGCTATTGTTGATCAAAGGCCAGATTACTGTCTGCACATGTTCCCAGATCTCTAACTACTGGGTCAACTCTTAGAGGTGTCTTTTCTATGGAGTAATTTGCCTGGATTGACATTTTACCAAAAGGCACTATAATGCACTTTTTTGCATTGAGTTTTAGTCCAGTCATTTGTCTGCATTCTTGCAGGATGTTGCTGTCATGAGAGGAATTTATGATAGCTTCCACTTTGCAGTCATCTGTGAACTTGGTGAACTATAGGTTTTTGACATTAGCCTCAATCTTCAAGAAGTAGATGTCAAATAGAAGATTACAAAGCACAGACTCTTCTGGTACTCTACTGGTGACCTGTCTCTTGGTGGAGGTGGTTAATCAATCCTGACTGCATGGGTCCTATCTGTGAGACAGCTGGCAGTTCATCAAAATACATATAGATTTATGCCTAGTTCAGTGACCTGAATGTGGTATTGCACTGAATGCCTTTGCCAAATCTAGGCAGGCAGTATACACTATTTTCTCTAACTCCAATGCCATGGTTACATTCACAAAAATGTCTACCAGATAGAGTAGGCATGAACTTCGCCTGACAAAACCAAACTGGAATGAATCTAGTATCTGTAGGTTGCTAATTCTTTGTTGATCATTTCCATGATAATTCATTGCATGACTTTGCATATTAGATTAGTTAGACTAAATGGTCTCTAGTTTCTGGGTTCAGCTAATGGGTCAAGCTTAGTGGAGAAGGATAACCATTGCTATCCTCTATTTGCTTTGTACATAGCCTGTTTTGAGGCTGTAGTTGAAAAGTAATTCAAATGGTCCACATAGGTCATGTTTCAGGGTCTATATTACCTTATCGAACAATGAAAAGAGCGAACGCTCTTTCATCGATCTGAAAAGGTTAAAACCTCTAAAGAGCAAAGACACAGAATAGAGATTTTTTTCTCAGGGAAAAAAAATCACTGCTCCGCAAAAAAAAAAAAAAAAAATGTAGGGGTCTGTGCCCCCCACTCACACCCCCCTACTTAAATATACCAACTCCGAGATAACACCATAGTGGAGGAAATGGCAAAGTCCCAAAGACGGCCCACCAATTTTTTTCTCTGGGAAAAAAAATCGCTGTTCCGTGTCTTTGCTCTTTAGGGGATTCGACCTTTTTGGGATCGATGAAAGAGTGTTCGCTCTTTTCATCATTTGATAAGGTAATATAGACCCCATGTTTCAGACTATTTTGGAGACAGCCCTGGATATCATTGGGCCCCACTGAGGCTATGTTTTTGGTCTTAACGAGCACCATTATAACCTGCTGTGTGCCAATAGTTGTGGGGGTTATGCAAGTAGGGATTTCCTGGAGTGTGATAGGGGGGATGGGAGGTGAAGTTTCAGATGAATCTGTCAGCCAGAAGGTTTTCTAGATCACTCTGTCCAGTGAAGGTGGTACCCTTTACTACCAGTTCAGCAGAGTGCTGCATGTTACCTTTGAGGTTTTGGATATAACTGTAGAAGTCCTTGTGGTTGTCTTTAGCCTGAGAGGCTATCTTGACCTTATAATTGTCCTTGTTGGATTTAATTAGTCCTCTAGTCTTCTATATGGTTTAATTAGTGAGCTCTTGCCATTATGAGACTTTTTCTTTCTGATTTTGGCCAGGACTTTTTTCTTTTTGTTATATACCCTATTAAAATTAGAAGTCCACCGGTGTGGTTTGCTTTTTGGATTTATTTTGGTATTACTTCTGGTAGGTACATCACTATACAGCCATTTACATGTTTGCACAGTTTTTCTGTGAACAATTCTACACAGACTGTTGTGAATTCAGGGTTAAGCAAGGCATTGCATTTTGACAAACTGTTGCTTAATATGATGCAGTTTGCATTAGAATAGTTCCTAAATGTAACAGGTTTTGCTGGATTTTCCACTTTTTATTCCAAAGGAGACAACATTATGATCTGGCCTCACCAGTGAAGACATGATGCAGGTTGGAGGGGGGGGGGGTGTTGCAGCACTTTTCCATATTGTTGAGGACTGAGGACTGGGCCCACTAACTGATCAACTGATCAATGACATTTGTGTTTATAAAGTCCAGGAAATGTGCTTGCAAGTTGGGGAAGTATATGTTTCCCAGTTTATAGAGGGGTAAAGGGGTAAATGAAGTCTCCCAAGAATAAGTGTCTGGTTGGATGTAGAGGGTAAGTGTGGGATTCTTGTGATATAGATGTGACCTATAGCTTGTTAATATATAGTAAAATGCTCTATTTAGGATGATTTGCATCTATGAATTACAGGGTATAATTATTTTTAACCAACCTTGAGGTATATTTGTTGCTAATTTAGAGCAAGACACTTCCACCTTTAGTCTGTGTCTGTGTAGCTGATGGTCTAAATGGGTTGAAGGCACTGCAGCCTTGCACTGCCAGAGTACTTTCTGTGGTTTTAAACCTTTCCTCTGTAATGGCACAGATGTCTATATTCTCCAGAGAAAAGAGAGCTTGTAGGGTATGGAGTTTTTTGTTAAGGCTCCTAGTACTGAGCAGTAGCACCTTTAGATTCCTTTGGGTTTTATTTGCTATGTTGGTAGGTCTCTCACTTTGACATTGCCTAAAAAAGGCTCTAAGGTGATGGATAAAGTTTTAGCCAAAATCCAGAAGCCCAGAGGGGACAGTTCCAGTCCATATTTGGCAAAGCAGCAGGGTATATTGATCATATCATCCCAGGCTGACAGATGTTAAATACCCCCTTGATTGATACCAGAAACTAAGCCAGTTGTTAAATCAATCATTTTTTGTTCATATTGTGGCATCATCCTTGGTAAAGCCAGAATGATGCTCAATGCAAGGCACATGCTTGCCTGAGACACATATTCAGAAAGGTCCATAATGTCTCACTTCATATAGTCCCAAAGAGGTATGTCTCGGGTCATTTACTCTCACGTGGACTATAATAGAATTGTACTAGTACCATTGGTGCAAAGACTTAATTGTGTGTGTAACTTGGTGAATTCTGGCTCCAAATAACAACTAACTTTAATCTTACCATTGCCCATTCTGATGAGTGGAGCATCTGAGTGTGTTATGCAATGGAGTCCCTTATGACAAGAATCCTGGGTAAATTTTTTCCTTGTCTTATAGGCTCTGTTTTCAGAGGTCCATTGGTTGTGTTATGTGAGGTATTTGGTGTTGCTTTTAATGGGGGCTTACAGATTGCTGACTACAGGAGTTGCTGTTTGCAGGCTTAGAATGTCTTTGAGGTTTGGGAAGGTTGCTTTTTAGTGCATCAATGTAAGATGGTCTATGTGTGTGGTAGTCCTGTAGGGTTGCCAACTTTTCATGTCAAAAATTCTGGACATGTACAAGAAAGCAAAATGCATGCAGAATAGAAGTGTGCATTAACCTTACCTTGAGGGGTCTGTTGTATAATATTACTGTGCTGAATCAAACATATTCTTTTGTTCTTCAGTGTCATTGACAGTGTCCCTTAAGTCTGGACTGTCCAGAAAAATTCTGGCAAGCTGGCAACTCTAATGGTAGACATAGTATATGTGTCTGGGTGTTTTTCTTGACAACCTTGTTTGTAAGTGAGATGTTTGCCTCCAAGGAAGTTGTGTATGTACACCTCTCACATACTGTTTTGGTTTCATTAAAGAATAAAAGGTTGTCAGTGCACATGAGACAACTGCTACATTGTCTCAGCATGCCCCTATCTACCAAGCAGGCTACTGAGACATTTGGAAGTTGCATTTCCATGTTGTCCAGACCCATATTATAGTTGGCTATTAAAGTTTAAAGGCTAGGCTTTACAAATGTCTTCTAGAGTACTCTCTTAGGTTAGGGACTAGAGTTGAATAGTGGTAGGATATGGTATTAGATAGTGTTACGATAAGGTATTAGTGCTATGTGACACACAAGGTTTACCTTTACAAGGTCGCAAGTAAAATATGCGACCCGTCAACTATCCGACTCAAAAAGTCAGAAACTGAACTTTCGAATGCTTAAAAGAATGAAAGTGCTGATCAAATAATTCAATATTCTAGGAATGTTCAATGTTTTCAAAACATCCAACATTTCCAGATGTCTGCAAACACCATTATGCAGGGGGGCAAGCCCAGTACGCCACCCACATCCCCTGATAATTTACTATACTAACTCTGACATCACACTACAGTGACGGAAGTGGTGCATGTTTCGATCTCCACTATAGTGCAATCTGCACTCAGAATGCCAAATTCACATGAGTGACTGCACACTGGCATTCGCTCAATTGTGATTTAGTCAAGTTGTTGCTCGTCATAATGAACTTTGGCACTAGTACTTTCGCTCATCTGCCATAACAGATATGTGCTCTAACTATATGAAGGTAAACTGACACACAAGCTACTTGCTCTGAACTTAACTCCATGTAATGCTTCAGTAAATTAGTGGTTATAGTCCTGTACTAGTTTTATAAATAAACTTAACTGTCCAGGTGCCTGGATCTCTACAGGACACTGCCAATCGTCTCTGCTCGGTGAGCAGATCCACACTAACATGCTTATTTATAGAAACAGAAATGAAAGTGAAATCAAACTCCTGCGCCCTCAGGCCAATAAAACAATTACACTTTAAGCCCAACTGGAGTTCTTCCCAACTTAGACAGACCAGTCAAACACCATCTGCCACTGGATGGATGACCTTAGTCCTCTTAATGTAAAAGCACAGCAAAAAGAACCCTCAAGTGCAGTGCAAGAAACAACTTATTCCATACCTAAGTTTCCTCTCTACAAGGCGATTACAAGACAAAACAGTTCAAGTTCCAAACAGTAAAGGTGAAAAGGTGATTTGTAACACAACTAACACTTTAAAAACACAGAAAACTGAAGAATAGAAGCAGCAATCACTTAAACGGTGAAAAACAAGTATAAGAATACAGTTGGCAATTTATTTTTGCCTGGATGGCACTGGATTCAGAGAAAAAACTTCCTGGAGCATGGGAAAGTGACCAAGATTTGCTAAGCTTTGTGGAAATGACCCTGTGGGAAAAAATTAAGATAGAATACAAACTATGAGTACTATTTATGTGAAAAAAATACAAAAACTTCTCTAAAGCAAATTTCGCACTCCTCAAAACCGAGGTGGAATCCTTCAAAGCCCCCGGGCCTGTGGAAAATATGGCCCAGACCGCAGAATCCTTTATAAATGCATTCTATGAACACCTTCAGGAATGCATGGATCATGCAATCCCAAATAAAACCAAGACCCAATCCTCCAAAGGCAGACGACCTGTCTGGTGGACCCCAGCCATAAACAAACTATACAATAGAAGGAGGAAGCTACTACATGATAGAGCAAAATCCCAAAAAGGGAAGGCATCTCTGATCAGTATTAGCAAAAAACTAAGGGCACTCATAAAATCGTCAAAGGCCAGCTTCGAGAGAAAAATTGCACAGGACACTAAGGATAATCACAAGGCTTTCTTTAGTTATGTTAGGAACCTGGGTGGGAATTCCCAGATATGCTCAGAATTAGTCCAAAATGAAAAAAAAATACACTGATCCCACAGACATTGCCAACATCCTAGCTGACAGGTTCAGCGCAAACTTCTCCCCCCCCTCCCCACCAAAAGGGCAAATACCTATCCCAGCAGAGTGCTGCCCCCCCTGACATCTCAGATGCTCAGGTGGGAGCTGCCCTCTCCAAACAAAAAACACAGCATCAATGGGACCAGACGGTGTCCCAGGCTGCGTCCTACATGAACTCCAAGAAGAGCTAAACCCAAACATAAAACTACTGTTCAATCTCAGCCTTACTACAGGATATGTACCCAAAGAGTGGCGTACAGCAACAGTGGTCCCTCTCCACAAAGGTGGTGCCTCAACGGACCCTGGAAACTATCGACCCATAAGCCTGACTAGCTTGGTCTGCAAAGCTATGGAAAGGATCAACATGGACCTCATAAATAAAGATATTGGGGACCTACAGACACTGGATCATACCCAGTTCGGCTTTGTTAAGGGCGGATCCTGCCTCTTAAACCTGGTTGACTTCTTTGAAACAGTCACCAAGGCCATTGACGAAGGGAAGGTGGTCCACACAGCCTATCTGGACCTCACAAAAGCCTTCGATACAATACCCCACTCGGGCATTATAGATAAGCTCACCAGCTTAAATATAAACCCCTATGTCACTAGATGGGTTGCAAACTGGCTCAAGGGCAGAACCCACATGGTTAGAATTGCTGGAGCCATGTCAGACTCCAAACCAGTTACAAGTGGCGTCCCACAAGGCTCAGTCCTGGGACCTCTCTTGTTTGGTATATATTTCTCGGAGGTACAGGCCAACACGGAAGGACTGTGGCTGACCAAGTTCGCAGATGACTGCAAACTGGGTGCCATAATCGACTCTCCAGCCAACACAAGCATCCTCCAAAAGGGCCTCATAGAAACAGACAACTGGTGCCAGAGCCATGGCCTCAAGCTAAACACCAAAAAGTGTATAGTCATCCCCTTTGTCAAAAACAAAGTGCCCACAAATTACCACATAGGTGGTAATCCATTAAGTACAGAAGAAGTAATTAGGGACCTGGGGACCCAAGTTGATAGCAATCTCTCATTTGACAACCACGTGGCCAAAGTGGTTAGAAAAACATTTTATATAGCCCACCTAATCATGAAGGGATTCACATCTAGATTAGGGGAGGTCATCGTGCCTCTTTACTCATCCCTCATCAGGCCCATAATTGAGTACAATGGCCCTTTTGGGATGTACCTTACCAAACACCTGCAGCAACTGGAAAGACCCCAAAAGTACCTCACCAAGATGATCAAAGGGCTCAAACAGATGCCATATGCTGCCCGGTTAAAGAAACTCCAGCTCTACTCAGTGGCATACCGCCTGCTCAGAGGTGACCTGTGCCTGACGTATAAGGCCATGTCCAACCCGGAATTAAGGGACATGCTGCACCTCAAAAAATCCAAATCCCATCGAGCTACGCTCGAGAGACTTGAACCTCAGCACTGAAATAAATAGGACATGCTGGAGGGACAGATTCATAACCCAGAGGCTCCCTTCACTCTGGAATAAAATCCCAGTCCAGGATAGGCAGAGTCCCTCACTGACTCTCTTCAAGAGGAATCTTGATGAGTGGATGGGAGATCGTAGGTTTACCCCGGGTATCACTTCTGTGTCACTGTTAGACAGAGGCACAGTATACTAACCTCGAAAAAGGGCATAGCAAAATTAATTTAAAATGGGTGGCGAAAGCCAAACATACTCTGGCTAGGCTTATAGATGCCCTAGGGCAGATAGCCTAGTATGAACCTATGAACCTATGAACCTATTAATGCAACCATTCCTTTCTTTCTTTGTGTTTATTTTGACAGGGTCAAACAGATACTGCAGAAAGACAAAGGAGATGGGAGCTGTCTGTTAATTCAATGATTGGCTCTGCTGTTTGATGTTATATTTCTAACTTTTCAGGTCTAATGAGCAACTGGGCAATGCAAGTTAGAATACAAGCAATGATTACTGTTTTTATGAAAAAATACATTAATGCGACAATTACTATTTTTTATCCCAGCAGAGTCAATCCAAATACTGTGGGTAGGCAAATGGCATGAGGACTGTCTGTGGATGAAATGTCTGGCTTTGCTGCTTACTGTTGTAATTCTGGCTTCACATGAATAATGTATATTTAGGTGATACATGCTCTAATCCAAGCTGTGACTACTGTTTCTGTGTAACAAAAATAAATTAATAATTATTATTATTTCTAATCTTGTCAGGGTCAAACCAGACTCATTAGGTAGGCCATGGATATGGGGACTGTTTGTAGGTGGAATGATTGCCACTTGTGTTTTGCTGTTCTAATTCTGACTTTGCAGAATTAAAGTGTATGTGGATGAAGCAAACTGGAAATCAAGCAGTGACTACTGTTTATGTGAAAAAATGACTATTAACCCCAGTCAAAGGCAATAATCACACCAACATTACATTGTGACTATTTAATTGCCAAACCATGTAAATCAACTTATATTTTAACATAAACATCACTGAACATTCATATTGCAATTCTGCATAAATATCATAACCATATACAGCAAAACAAATGTAAATCAGGAACTAAAATCAACATTACAGTCCACTCAGTCTTTGGAGAAGTGTCACTGACCTATCCCTCTGTATACAACTCATAATCCATGAAACAGCATACTACAATGCTCACTCCTACTACTAAATACCTGTCAAATATGTAGGCAAAAGGGAGTGGATCACTTAAAATTGTCCACCAGTGTGCTTAAAAGCAGTTTGTTTTCCCCCCTTCTTAAACCAATTAGTTCCCGCTGCCCTTTGAGATTTGCTCAGTTTTCTCCTGTAAAAATAACCGTGTGTGGATATCAAGACCAACATCATTCAAATGGATGCTGTTCTTTCTCTACCACACCCATTTCTCTCCACAAAATTCCAAAGTTCAATTCCTAACAATCCTAGGAAAACTGGTGCTTGTGTAACCCTTTGGTTAACAAATGTCCTTGCCATTTTAATAGCTTTATATCTGATAGCCTATCTTTAAACTAGCCTTGTAGGATAGCTGATCATACTGTTAAGCTCCCCAGACATTTCTGATGAAGCTGTAGTAAATCTCTAATAATACAACATTCTTCTCTTTGTTTCCTACCCAGATGAACAATAACCACCTTAACTGAACTAGATGACTTTTTTTATAACTGAAGCTCCCTTACTGCAGGCAATAACTGATGTCACCTTGTACCTCAATTTTCTCATCAAATGTCATGCCAAATCATGTTAGAGTCCCAAAAAGCTTCATTTTGGCCTAATAACTGACCTCTTAGCAGTCCAGTACACATAGGAATGGCCAATAATAAGCACACCCTTGCAATCTGAAAAAGAACCAAAACATTTAATCCACAGCTGTTTGATTAACAAACTAGCAACAAACTATCCTTAAAAGCCTAACACATCTACACATAAATCACTAACCCGATACCTAACAATTAAACATGACAACCTAATGTAAGTAGTAAAAGCTCTCAATACCCCTCTTCCTCTTAGTAACCTTCTGCTTCTATATTGGCGGCTTTGCCAGTGCAAAGAACATTTATGGTCTACCAGCTCCTGACATCTCAATGTCTTCTTCAGTATTGCTTCTAAGGGTCTATATTATATGTTTGAAGTTTCAAAACTTCGAACATCATATAATCAGACTTATATGACCGAAGTTTTAAAACTACGAACATATAAAAAAAAAAAAAAAAGAAAGAAAAGAAACTTACCTGAATGCTGTAAGCAGGGTGGCAAGGCCCCTGCACCCCCCACTACTTAAATATACCAACTCCAAGACCGCACTTCAGTAAAGGGAGATTGCCACAGGGAATATTTCCCTATACTTCACTGTAGTGCAGTCTTGGACTTGGTATATATATCTATATAGGTATTTATATATATATATATATATATATATATATATATATATATATATATATACACCTATATATATATATATATATATATATATATATATATATATATATAAATATATATATATATATATATATATATATATATATATATATATATACATATAGATATATATATATATATCTACACCTATATATATATCTACACCTATATATATATATATATATATATATATATATATATATATATATATATATACCTATTTAAAAAATTCCCTCAAGTGTGCTCTGCCCTTTTTAACTCTCTTCTACCCCATGACTCTCTATCTCCATCATTGCCATACTGTAAACACCCCCTTCATATATTTAAGAAGAGCCAGATGTGTAATCATGAGGGTAACTGTAGCAAGTATTACAAATTCTGCATTGTTACAAATATAAAAGATCTAGGAGCACAATATTCAACCATTTAACAATTAAAAACGAACAGATGTTAAAGCAATGATGAAATGACAATGGTGTAGCAACAAAATCCCCTCTAGTATATCAGATATTATTCCGCTTAGTCCCTTCAAAAATAAATGATCTGCTACCTATTTCAAGGGTAACTTCTAATATAAATCAAGAGTTTAATTGCTTTATTTATTCATTTTGTCCGTTACACTATGCATATATACCTTAGATCAAGAATAAACATTTCACATGATTAGCTATCAAACTGCTTATATGTATGTACTTAAATCTCCAGATCTGTTCATTTCAGCTGTTATATAATATGCCTGATTTTGCTAACTACTTACACCTCTTTATATGAATAATCCTTGCATTTATTACTGTTACATAAACTTATGTACCATCAGTAACCAGTAATGTCAGTAACCACTCCCACAGTGCAGTAAATGACCCCACAGGCGCCGCCTAATTGGGTTTAAACTATTCCTGGCTCCACAAAGTTTGCTCTTTTCCCTTAGAACTGCTCTATCTCTCAATTTAAACACCATATTCTCATTCTAAGGCATTCACTGGTCCAATTAAGTAATCCTACAAGTTAGCACTATTAAACCATAAGCACTACTTGCTCTTATACTCTCTACCATTACCCTGTCCTCTATTGGTCCGTCTTAAATTCAGTTTCCCTATTACTCTAGCATGTCCAAAGGTCAGTCAATGGTTTCCTCTCCAGTCCAGCTGGTGAATCTGGGAAATTTTGAGGAAATGTTACAACTGTCTCATGTACATGGACAACCCTCTCCTCCTCCAAACAGGTTCAAATATATGTGAGAGATGCAACTATTTAGCCAAACTGGAGGCTGAGCTCTCTCATCTCAAAACTGGTGTAACCAGTCAGGAGGAGAAGGTAACCTCACACAACACAATTCCAGTATCACATAGTCCCACCACATCAGCGAACCAAACACATAAATACACAAAAACATACTCGGAGGCTCTAAATAAAAATCTACCTAAGCAACAGAGACCTCCAAAGCAGACATCCAAGCAAACGTTACCTCAAAACAAAACACACACAACACATAACCCACAAAGTCAGTGTGCCAAGCAGCCACAGCCCTTAAGGCTGAATAACACACCTGATACTCTTGTTATAGGTGACTCTATTGTCAGACACACTGGCGTCCCGCTCACCAGACTGAATAAAGAGAAGGTCACAGTGAGCTGCCTGTCTGGCGCTAGGATCCGCCACATAACGCAAGCACTCAGGTCACTCCAAAGCAAATACAAATATGACTCAGTCATTGTACATGCTGGTGTGAATGACCTGAGACATACCTCCCTGGACTACATGAAAAGAGACATAGAGGAGCTCTCTGATCATGTAGCCCAGGCTGGTATGACCCTGACATTGAGCAGCATCTTACCCTCACCTAGAATGATGCCACAGTACAAAGACAAAATGATCGATTTTAACAATTGGCTAAAATTTTGGTGTCATTCAAAGGGGATCCAGTGTCTGTCAGCCTGGGATGACATGCTCGACAAGCCACGTTGCTTCGCTAGGGACGGCTTGCACCTGTCACCACTGGGCTTTCTGATATTGGCAAAGGCTCTTGCCACCCCATAGTGCCTTTTTAGGCAAGGCTCAAAAGTCAAACCCACCCCATAGACAGCACAAGGAACAAGAAACTAAGGGTAATGCTGCTAAACGCCAGAAGTCTTAACCTCAAGATGCACGCACTCGAAGCTCTCCTCAGTATGGAGAACATCGATATCTGTGCAGTGACAGAAACCTGGTTCAAGGCTCCAGAGAGCACCCCAGCACTACCAGGCTATACCTCATATCATGCTTTTCGACCCCAAAACCCGGACCGAACCACAAAGGAGGGGGAGTTTCCATATTTATCAAGGATATCCACACCTCCAGGTTAGTGGCATTGCACGAAGTATCGGAGACCATCCATGTGCAACTAACAGTGGGCAAGACTGCTTTTCAGTTTATAGCATCTTACAGACCACCCTCTCAAAGTCAGGAATCCCATTCGGCTTTCCTGAAAACATTGGAGAACATGAAGATCTCTCCGAACACCATTATATTGGGCGACTTCAACTACCCAAACATTGACTGGAAGCACTACTTAAGCCCCAGCACCTTAGCCCAAAGATTCCTGGAAATTATAAACTCAAATGCTATGGAACAACTAGTCACCACTTCCACAAGAGGAGACAACATACTAGACCTGATCATTACCAACATGGGGACTCTATGCTCCACACCAGAAGTATATCCCTCATTGGTAAGATCAGACCATAAATTAATTTCACTGGATGTCCACATCCCGACCCCACCCCCAGCCCAGGAAACCACAGTGAAAAACTTCTCAAAAGCGAACTTTTCACTTCTCAAAACCGAAGTGGAATCCTTCAAGGCCCCAGGGCCAGTGAAAACTACAGCCCAAACTGCAGAATCCTATATAAATGCATTCTACGGACATCTCCAGGAATGCATGGATCATGCTATCCCAAACAAAACAAAGACCCAATCATCCAAAGGCAGGCGTACAGTCTGGTGGACCCCTGCCATAAATAAACTGTACAACAGAAGGAGGAAGCTACTACATGATAGAGCAAAATCCCTAATAGGGAAGGCATCTCTGATCAGTACTAGCAAAAAATTAAAATCCCTCATAAAATCCTCCAAGGCCAGCTTCGAGAGAAAAATTGCACAGGACACCAAAGACAATCATAAGGCTTTTTTCAGTTATGTTAGAAACCTGGGATGCAACTCCCAGACTTATTCTGAGTTGATTCTAAACGACAAAAAATACACTGAACCCACAGACATTTCCAATATCCTGGCAGACAGGTTCAGTGCAAACTTCTCCACCCCCTCCCCCCCAAAAGAGCAAATATCTATCCCGGCAGAGGGCTGCCTCCCAAACATCTCAGATGCTCAGGTTAAGGCTGCCCTCTCCAAAGCAAAAAACACTGCTTCCATGGGACCAGATGGTGTCCCAGGTTGCGTCCTACATGAACTACAAGAGGAACTAATCCCTCAAATAAAACAGCTATACAATCTCAGCCTCACTACAGGATATGTGCCCACAGAATGGCGTACAGCAACAGTGGTCCCACTCCACAAAGGTGGAGCCTCTACGGACCCTGGAAACTATCGCCCCATAAGCCTGACTAGCTTAGTCTGCAAGGCTATGGAGAGGATCATCATGGAGCTCATAAACAAAGACATTGGGGACCTACAGACACTAGATCCTACCCAGTTCGGCTTTGTCAAGGGCAGATCCTGCCTTTTAAACCTGGTTGACTTCTTTGAAACAGTCACCAAAGCCATAGATGAAGGGAAGGTAGTCCACACAGCCTATCTGGACCTTGCAAAGGCATTTGACACAATACCCCACTCGGGCATCATAGATAAGCTATCCAGCTTAAATATAAACCCCTATGTCACAAGATGGGTGCAAACTGGCTCAAAGACAGAACCCACAGAGTGAGAGTTGCTGGAGCCATGTCAGACTCAAAACCGGTCACAAGTGGTGTCCCACAGGGTTCTGTCCTGGGACCACTCTTGTTCGGTATATACTTTTCGAGGTACAGGCAAACATGGGAGGACTATGGCTCACCAAGTTCGCAGCGACTGCAAACTGGGCGCCATAATCAACTCTCCAGCTGACACAAACATCCTTCAAAAGGTCTCCCAGAGACAGATAAGTGATGGCAGCGCCATGGAATAAAGCTAAATGCCAAAAAAAGTATAGTCATACCCTTTGGCAAAAACAATGTGCCCACAAATTACCACATAGGCGGAAACCCATTAAGTACAGAGAAAGTTATTAGGGACCTGGGGACCCAAGTTGATAGCAATCTCTCCTTTGAAAACCACATTGCCAAAGTGGTTAGAAAGACCTTCTACATAGCCCACCTCATCACGAAGGGTTTCACATCTAGATCAAGAGAGGTAATCGTGCCTTTATTCATCCCTCATCAGGCCCATCATAGAATACAATGCCCCTTTTGGGATGTACCTTACCCGACACCTGCAGCAATTAGAAAGACCCCAAAAGTATCTCACCAAGAGGATCAAGGGTCTCAAACAGATGCCATATACTGCTCGGTTAAAAACTCCAGCTCTACTCAATTGCATACCGCCTACTTGAGGCGATCTATGCCTGACATACAAAGCTATGTCAAATCCAGAATTAATGGACATGCTCCACCTCAGTAAATCTAAATCCCTTAGAGCCACACGCTTGAGGGACTTGAACCTCAGCACAGAAATAAATAGAACTTGCTGGAGGGACAGGTTCATAACCCAGAGGCTCCCTTCGCTCTGGAATAGAATTCCAGTTCATGTGAGGCAGAGCACCTCACTGAATCTCTTCAAGAAGAATCTCGATAAGTGGATGGGGGATCGTAGGTTTGTCCCAGGGATTACTCCCGTGTCACTATTAGACAGAGGCACAGTAAACTAAACCTTAAAAAAGGGCACAGTATACTCAAATCAAGGGGTGGCGTAAGCCATACAGAATCGGGCTAGGCTTATAATTGCCCCAGGGCAGATAGCCTAGTATGAACCTATGAACCTATCAGCCAAAAATACAATTTGTCATAACTGTAATGTCTATAGATGCTCTCTTTGTAACAGTGGTATTGTGTATATCTACTGTTAAATATTATCAACAGATACAGTGGCTTACTGTTACCTTGCAAATGACCACTTTAATTGTGATATGTAGTCTCCTGTTTCATTCAGCCTTATATATCTTTTCCTGTGTTATTAAATTTGATGTCTAGAACTGATTTGTCATTTAACTATTCTGAATGTCATATTATTTTTTATTGTTTTATTGTTGGCACTTGAAGCTTTTCCAGAAACATCACAGCAATTAAAATATACACACATGCATGCATATTTACATACATATATACATCAATAAATAAATACGTACATGCATAAATACAGCAAAACATAAATAATTAAATTAATACATAATTGATACCTCTGTTTAACATGCTAAATGCCTTAAGATTTAACCCTCCTACATTCCACTGCAGCTGTCTGTCTCACATATTTTTTGATTATTTTCTCCTTTTGCTAGAGTTGTGCCTTTAGTCTTTGAAAATCTGGATATTATTTTAAAATGACCTTGTAAGACTACATATTACTGGAGTAACAAGAACAAAAACACATTACAAGGTTAACATCAGGTTGTTTTATTCAGAAAGGTATGCATTATATTAATTAGGCAATTTAGCCATTGTAGCCATTGTGATTTAACGCCTGTATTGACTCACACCTATAAATGGAAGGATTAGCAGTTCATAGATCTTCCCAAGATAATACTGTGACTCAGCATTCAGTCTAGGTTAAAACAAGGCTTTTCCTGTTTACATGACCTAGCCACTAAATGAATTTATTTAAAGAATTTGAAAGGCTAGTGCTAAAGATTTCCATTGGCTTATGTTTCAACTCACTATTGTGTTAACACTGTTTCTTTAAATCTTCCTTTAGCTCCTTCACTGGTTGTGAAAGGTGAGGAAATTATGTAACCTGAAACATTAGCCTTCTGCTTATCAATAGGTCAGCTGTAACAATGTTGGCTAGAGTTGCAGCGTTTGCTTCACAACTTGTGTAGCCAGAACAGATTGGGTATTGGCCTAAAGGGACCACTTTTCTAGGGTGAGAGGTTAATTCTGGTTGCATTATAATTATCCAGTCTGATGTCTGCTTGGAGGCAGTCTGGCAGCTCAGGAAACATAGCACAATGATTTTGTC
>NC_056742.1:426513747-426573747 GCF_019279795.1 Protopterus annectens | reverse complement strand
TTTTATTTTTGGAAGTTGAGACGTGTTAATGTGCTATATAGCTGTCTCCCATGACAGGTTGATTTTTCATATCCCATCTTCTCTAACCTAGCTCTTAAAGAGTACCATAGGTTGTATACCTTGCTACATTTCCACATCACATGGAGAATATCTGCAGTTTGGTTTGGGCAGTGAGGACATATCGGCGAGAAGTTGGAATTGAACTTATTTAGTTTTGATGGCGTATAGTATACGTTATTTATCATAATTTGTGTATATAGCAGCTTCTTAAAAGGAATGAATATTATTGTATTCTCAATGGCCAGTCTTTTATTTTCATCTGTCAGAGATTGTTCTTTTTTTTTGCCAATAGTTTGAAAATAATAGAGAATTCCGGTGTTTTATGTCCGTTACAAGTTTATATGTCCTAGAAATTGTTTTCCCTTTCATCTCGAGGTTTTGTAGTATTAGTTTTACTAAGTTAATATCCTGCAAGTCGACTTGTGTTTGTGAGAATTTAGCATTTATGAGATAATAGATTTGGGTAAGAATAACAGTATATTTCTTAGTAACATTTAGTTCAAGTCTTATTTGTTGTATATTGGATTCTCTCCATTGGTATATTTCCCATACTGTGAGATCTTTTATCAGAGGGTAATTTGTTAGATTTAAGGGTTTATTGTTTATTAGTAGGTTGGGATTTAGGTGGAGAGGTTGTATAAAGGCAAGAGCATCTAATAATTGCAATGATTTAAATCATTTCTGTATAGTAAGAGTCATGTATTTAATTAGTGGGTGTATATTCTTCGTGAATATGCCATTTTGATTTAGGTTTAAAAATGGTTGGGATTTGCTGTTATACCCAAGGGATTTTAGTTGTTCAGACCATATTTTGGCCCATTGGAGTGTTCAGGTATTTACGTACAGGTCATGGCTTATTATCTGTATTAGTCTGTAAGCAGTAATTATACTATAATAGAGTTTAAAATCAGGTAACCCCCTATCCCCCTTTATCTTTGGTAAGTACAAGTTTGTCATATTTAATTCTAGTAGAATTGGGGTACCATAAGAATCTTGATATAGCTTTTTTCTATATCAAGGAAGAATTTTTGGGGAATATTTGAAAAAGTAGCATTTAGTTGAAAGAGTATTCTCAGTAAAAGGTTCATCTTAACAACACTAGCTTTTGAGAGTAATGACATATTAATATTCTTCCACTTATTGATACCACTTTCAATACTGGTCCATGTACGCAATAGGTTATTCTTTATTATATCTTTAAAGTCAGTAGTAAATATTATTCCTAGGTATTTTATCTGGTAACTTATCTTGATCTCACTCATGGGAAAGTAAAATTCCTTATGACCTATAAGATTAGTGGGAAATATGTGGGATTTGTTTATATTTGAATTATAGTTAGAGATTTTTGAGAACTCATCTATAGCTTTAAGCATTTTTTGGGAAGTCAGTAGTGGGAAACTGAAAATATATATTTAAGTCATCAGCAAAAGCAGAGAATATAAGATTTGTATTATAGATTCTAGGTATGTGATGGAAGGTTTTTTGTGAAATAAACAGAAGGAGAGGTTCTAGATAAAGATTAAAGAGGTATGGGGAAAGAGGGCAACCTTGTCTTGTACCACTGGATAACAGTATAGGTTTAGTTTTGAGCTTATTTATCTGAATAGTGGTAGAAGCCTTCTGATATAGAACCATAATTATCCTTATAAATTCCTGAGGAAAACCATATAAAGGTAATATATTAAATAGGAAATGTAAATTAACTCTATCAAAAGCTTTGGTTGCATCCGCCATGAGGGCATATCTGGGGCATTTGTCACTGTTAAGAAGTCTGATAATGGTATCTAAGAGGAGGGTATTATCACGTGTTTGCCTGTTTATCATAAAACCCATTTGTTCTTGGAAAATGATAGAAGGGAGTACAATCTTAAGTCTATTTGCTATAACATGAGCTAGGATCTTAAGGTCAGTATTTATCAGGGCTGTTGGTCTATAGTTTACTCATTAGGGGTATAATTATCCAAAAATCTGCATGGTAAAAAAAAAAAGTACAATAACTTTAAAACGGAACTAGAAACTCAGATAAATATTGCTGAATTAGAACTTCAGAAAAAATACTCTAAAGACCTGGAGGAAAAAAGTAATAGACTGGCAAAAGCAATTACACAAACATTATCTAGAAAATATCTCCCTGTTAGAATTAAGGTTAATATATCAATATTCAGAATGGGCACAAACACCTTCAAAATTTCTAGCTAGACTAATTAACATAAAAAAATGCCCCCCCCCCCCGAGAATTACAGAAATAGTGTATGAAGGACCGGTGAAGCACAAGGACTAAGATATTGTAGATGCTTTTGAAGACAAATATAAGAAACTATACAACATACCGTATCACCATCTACAGACAATTTGGGTGGTTTTAAACATAACATAAAATTTCCACAAATTACAGAAGATAAAAAAAAACTCCTAAAAACACCCCTGCAACTAAATGAGATTAAAGCTGCAATAAACAAACTCAAACTGGGTAAATCCCCTGAGCCCGACGGCTACACATCTGAATTTTATAAACTGTGCATGGAACCTATTTCCAAAGTATTATTAAAAGTTTTCAACTTTATAATACAACATGGAATAACAGATAATTATTTAAATAACTCCAAAACAGTGCTAATTCCAAAACCGAATTCTGACTCAACAGATCCAGAACAAGTGCAACCTAATGTTCCCCTATTTGCTCAGGGAAAATGAGTAAACTATTGTGAAAATGTTCTTCATATTCTGGGATATTATGTATTTTGGTAATAACACTAACAATACATATATATATATATATACATACATTAATTGAGAGACAGATGCAAAAATGGCAAAATTGCTGTGTCGGGAAATTTCTGGTTACTGCAGAACAGCTATGAATCAATGTCTTACTGTATTACATCTTCACTCTAGGGGAATGACAGGGAAACCATGGAACTGGAAGCAACAAGACATATGTACTTACTCCCTTGAGCTGCTAAGCTAGACCGGCTGTGATACAAGCAATCTCTTATTGGGCAATAGAACATATCAGCTATATCTATGTCTACATGTATATCTGCATGCATCTGTTGCTCTTTCTTACACACACACACACACACACACACACACACACACACACACACACACACACACACTCAAACACACAAACTCTCTCTTTATTTTTTATATGTCTCATCAGTAAGTGAGCTGCCACTTGAGCAATTTCAAAGAGTAAGCATTTTACATCAAATCTAGAAAGATGAAAACACAAAAAAGATTAAAAACAAGCTCCTCTGCACCCCATACCTCCTGCTAAACATATATACCACCTCTAAGGACACACAACAGTTGGTTAAGGGCAAATTTCCAGACTCAGCTGTTCCACAATGTAGTCAAAAAGCAAAAAAAAAGCCACCTATATAATAGACTACAACTATCTATAACTATATCAATCTATATATGTAGCAGTTTACAGCAGGTGCTCTAGGACTGATGTGCTCTCTCTGATCTCCAGAGTGAATCCAACCAAAATCCAAGGCATCCTTTAAAATCTACAGAAAATGAGTATTTTATTCACTGTATTGCACTTTTAAACTTTGTATTACTGAATTGCTGCCTACATTTAACTGTTTTTAGCAATTTAAACTGTTTTGCTGTTTCACTGTTGTATCTGTTTGCTGTTTGAGAGTGTTTTTCCCCGCACTTTGTATTTTCTAGTACTTGTGTATGTTATAGCATAGGCTAGATTCAGATTTGCTGAATCTAGACTGTTTGGCATTATCTGAGAACTAAAACCAGTCATCTTACATTAATAGTGCCCCCTGCACCCTTGTGGCAGAAAAGTGTAGTCAAGGACCCATCTGAGCTGGCGATTGTTGAAATAAAGCTCAGTATCGAACATTTCCATTGGCCAGCCTCTTTGAAATTGCTTAACTTGTTTTAAAAAAGGGTTTTCACAGTTGCTACATAAGCCCCATGTCTGCTTGGGATTGTGACGGTTTTAACTCAGCTCCACAGAGTTTGCTGACCAGCCACTGCTCTACTATCTTCATCTGAGTAATCCAAGATATCTGTTTAGACATAGCACACCTTCGCACAGTACCCCACAGTGAAGGTAACCATTGGTGGTTATAGACACAAAAGCTAAAGTAGATTTTATTTTCCCTTAGAAGCTACCCATTTTTCAACTGTGGAGTCCCTTAAATTGTGTTTAGCTGCTTGGAGACCTCCTCAGCTGGGCTTTCTACAGTATTTGCCACTTTAACTGAAATCGCCTAATCCCCAATAGTCTCATACCCCTTGAGAGCCCCAATAATATAGACCCACCATTAAGCCCCCAATTAAACCACATCCTTCCTCATTAAAGTAAGCAAATTTATGTGTTTATGTGTTATGGATGGCCACTTCTCCTCCATTTCTCCTGCCAGCTTGATTGACATGGGTATCCTGAGGCAGTGTAGCAGTTGCCTCATATACACGTACAACCCACTACTCCTAAATCACTCAAGCTCAATTTGTGAGAGATGCATATACACTAACAATTTGGAATCCTTTCTCTCTCATTCACAGAACAGTGACACTGAATAGGTTGTCAGCTCAAATACTATACATCCTGCAAAAACCAAGCTCTCAACACATAAACCATCATATGCGGAGGTACTCACCAGAAACTTACCTAAATGCCAGAGACCTCTGAAACACAAACATGCTAGACCTAATACATATGGCACTCGATACACATAAAACCACAAGTGCAAGTGTCTCTGCAAGCAAGCCCATAAGGCAAAACACATCTAAACCAAATTTTTGGTCATAGGTTCATAGGTGTGTAGTAGGCTAATGGCCCTGGAGCCTTTACAAGCCTAGCCATTAGGATTACCCTGGCATCATGCCACCGAGCTTAGTTCCCAGTGCCTCTGTCAAGTAGAGCCACTGGAGTGATCCCCGGGATGAATTTTCTATTTCCCATACACTCATCAAGATTTCTCTTGAAGAGGGCGAGTGAGGTGCTCTGTTTGACATGTATGGGAACTCTATTCCATAGGATGGGCAGTCTTTGGGTTATGAACCTGTCCCTCCAGCATGTTCTGTTGATTGTGGTAATGAGGTTGAGGTCTCTGAAGCATGTGGTGTGGAGGGATTGGGATTTATTTAGATATAACATTTCTAATAGAGTTGGGTCAAACATGGCTTTGTAAGTCAAGCAGAGATTGCCTCTAAGTAGGTGATATGAGACAGAGAATAGTTGGAGTTTTTTGAGTCTGTCCATATAGGGCAAGTATTTAAGGCCTGGGATCCTCTTTGTGAGGTACTTTTGTGGCCTCTCCAGTTGTTGCAGGTGTCTGGTGAGGTGCATGCCAGATGGGGCATTGTACTCGATGATTGGCCTAATGAGGGAAGAGTAGAGGGAGACAATGACCTCTTTCTTCCTGAATGCCAAACCCTCAGTAATAAGATGTGCCACATAGAAGGACTTTCTGACCACAGTGGTAATGCGGTGGTCAAAAAAGAGGTTGCTGCCAACCTGTATTCCCAGATCTCTTATAATGCCTTCTGTGTTCAGTGGACTACCATCAATGTGGTAATTCATGGGAACTGGGTTTAAAGGGGGGAATGATGGGACACTTTTTAGCATTGAACTTAAGGCCATGGTTCTGACACCAGTCGTTGGTCTCAGTGAGGCCTTTCTGTAAGATGTCAACATCATTCGGGGAGTTAATAACAGCTCCCAACTTGCAGTCATCTGCAAGCTTTGTCAGCTTGAGTCCCTTCGTGTTGGCCTGGACTTGAGAGAAGTAGATACCAAACAGGAGAGGACCCAGGACCAAACCCTGTGGGACTCCACTCGTGACTGGTCAGCAGTTTGACTTGGAGTCAGCTACTTTTGCACTGTGGGTTCAATCTGTGAGCCAGTTTGCAACCCGCTTAGTGATATAGGGGTTGATACCTAGCTTAGTGAGTTTTTCTATGATTCCTGAGTAGGGAATGGCATCAGAGGCCTTGACCAGATCAAGGTAGGCTGTATGAACCACACTGCCTTCATCCACAGCTCTGGTGACTGACTCAAATAATTTGACCAGGTTGAGCAGGCATGATCTACCCTTCACTAAATCAAATTGTGTGGGATCCAGAGTTTCCAGATTCCCTATGTGATGCCCATGCACTGGCCCAGTAATCAAGGAGCCTCAATCCTCACCACTTACACCAGTGAGGGGCGTCCACATTGTGAAGGATAACAAATACACACACAGTAAAGTACAATTTCCCTTAAGAGTACACAGAGATCACAGACAGTCTGTGACTGGTTTCTCCCTTTCTCTCCAGATCTTCAATAAGACTCCCCACTAGCACAACTATAGTGTCCAGATCTCAGCCTAGTGGTCAAGCTAGAACCTCCAGCACCCTCTCTGTCCAACCAGTGCTTCGTGTCCCTGCCCAAGTAGCTGACACACACACACTCTTTAAGATATGAGTTATATTACAAACACACACAGACACTCCTGGGGAAGGCTGGCACAGGTTCTCCAGCTATGCCCCTTCCTGCCAGTCTATAAGGTAGTACCAGCTGCCACCAACCACTGATATTAGCTACAAATAAGGCCCTTACCAAAGGGTGCCCAATTTTACTGTGCAATATTATTATCCAAATAGTAAGTGTGATTGAGCAGCAAGACTATTAGAGTGCCTGCGTACAGTATCACTATATACATGCAATGTATTCTAGAGCTTAAATTGTGTCTACACAAAACAGCCACAGTTGAAAGGTTTAAAAATCTTTAATAATAAATAATAAGAACAAAAGACAATACTTCTTACTACACAGTGCTAGTCAAGAGTTCAGACATCAAGGAAAATGCTTAAAATATTGCTGCAGAATAGTTCTGACATAAATATAGAAAACAGCCTGACTAAACTTAACTATTTTCTATCATTTCCTAAGAGCAATTACAGTTTTAAATAAACTTACACAGAGCAAAAGCAGAGTACTGGTGAGTTGTTGTCAGCTTTAGAAAAAAATCCAAAAATGTTCTCTATCTCTCTCTCTCTCTCTGTCTCTAAGAAAGTCCTTTACATTAAAACAATATGTAAAAACTCTAATCACCAATTAGCTAAAACATCTGGTGTTCTTAAGTGTCATTTGCATATATCCCATGGGCTTCTTATTCAAGAGGTTTGAGAGGTCACTCATTGGAAGTTCCAGCTTGGCTGGAGTTTATAAAGTCCTTTAAATTGATAATACATCCTACTGACTCATTTTAGATTACATCATTCTTAACAATTCTCCGGTTTCCCAGGCTAACAGAAGCTCAGAGTTTAACATAGCTTTGATCTTGCACCTGGTCAGGAAACCTCAGTAATTAAAGACATTATATATGTAAAAATCTAGCAATTAACTCTGGTTTTAAAACAATAGAAAGAATCTGCTGGTTCAGACACCATGGTTCCGAGTTTGAGATCAAACAGTCATACAAGGCTTGACTTATCAGCTTTCTTCCAGCAGCGTGCACTGTTGTTACATTTTTGACGTTCAACATTTAGCTCAATTTTCTTCCATTTAAGAGAACAAGCCTGTGGCTTATATTAATATTTAAAAAGATAAAGAATTATCTACAAAATTCTATCTAGCTAGGCTGGCAGCCTTCACATATCTTCACATCCTATATCCCTGTTTATTAGGTCCATAATGATGTGTTCCATAGCTTTGCATATCAGACTCATCAGGCTAATGGGGCGATAGTTGCCACGGTCTGTAGTCACTCATCTTTTGTGGAGAGGGATGACTGTAGCAGTGCACCATTTGGTAGGGATAAAGCCTGAGGTGAGGCTGTGATTAAGCGACTCTATAGTGAGACACACAGATGTTCCACTCAGCAGGCTGGACAAGGAGAAGGTTATGGTCAGATGTCTGTTGGGTGCCAGGATCTGCTAGATCACTCACCCATTCACTCAAGTCTCTCCAAAACAAGTACCTTTATGACTCTGTCACAGTTCATGTTGGTGTGAATGACTTGAGATGTACCTCACTGGACTATATGAAGACAGACATAACTGAGCTCTTTGAATATGTGTCTCAGGCAGGTATATCCTAGGTATGTCCAGCATACCACCTTCAACTAAGATGATACCACAATATAAACAAAAAATGATTGACTTCAACAATTGGCTTATCATTTTAAGGGGATCCAGTACCTGTTAGCTTTGGATGCCATGGTGGATAGACCATGCTGCTTTGCCAGAGATGGTCTTCGTCTGCCACTTCTGGGATTTCAATTACTGGCTAAGGCTCTTGCCTCCCCCATAGTGCCTTTTTTAGGTAATGTCACAACAACAAAATTCCCAACATAAAAATATTTTCAAAAAACAACCTTAAGGTTATGCTGCTAAAAATTAGGAGTCTAAACCTAAAACTGCACTCACTGGAAGCAGCCCTCACCTTAGAAGACACTGACATTTGTGCAGTCACAGAGACTTGGTTTAAGGCTGCAGAAAGCAACCCAGCCATACTGGGTTATAATGCCTTCCACACATTCAGACCACAAACTGAAAGTGGGAGATCTAAAGGAAGTGTAGTATCGACATTCATCAAAGATAAATATACCTCTGTATTGTTTAAAGAAAACAATTTCCCTGAACTAATCCAGGTCCAATTGACTGTATGCAAGACCCCATTTCAAGTTACTGCCAGTTATAGGACCCTCTCCATGAACCATGATACCCACACTGAATACATGAATGTACTTGAATTGTTCAAGATACAACCAAACACCCTGGTTTTAGGTGAGTTTAACTACCCATCCATAGATTGGGTAAGTTATATGTGTATTAACACACTTGCCCAAAGGTTTTTAGACTTTATTAATTCCAATGCCCTGGACCAGTTAGTTGACACTCCCACAATATGCCCAAACTTTCTGTATCTGATGGTCACTAACATGGGTGATCGTTGCACCACCCCATGTGTGCAGTCCTTTCTAGTAAGGATTGATCATAAATTGGTCTCTTTATAAGTGACAATAATATCTGACCCCCCACTAGCAGCACCTGGACTAAAAAACATCTTCAAAGCCAATTACAACCTAATACATGATGGCATTAACAGCTTCATAGCTCTGCCCTCACTGATGGCATGGACATATATACTGTGATTTACACCAATGTCTTGTATAAGCATCTATACAAATATATTGACTCAGCCATATCTGATGGGATCAAAACAAAACCACAAGAAAGAACAAGCCTGCCTGGTGGACATCTGGCATTAACAGGTTATAAAATAACTGAAAGAAATTGCTGTCCAAGAGCAGGAAGGAACAGTCTCTAAATTGGAAGCATACCCACTTTGGCTTAAACAAGCAAATAAGACAACTCATAAGCCAAAAATACAGCCTGTATGGGACCTGATAATGCCCCAGGCTGTGTTCTAAATGGATTAAAACAAGAAGTAGCTGCACCACTAGTACTCTTTTTAACCACAGTCTAAACATTGGTTTTGTACTTGCTGAATGGAAAGCAGCAACTGTCATCCCATTACATAAAAGAGGTGCCTCCACAGACCCTGGGAACTAAAGACCCATGAGCCTGAACAGCCTAATCTGCAAGGCTATGGAAAGAATAATCATGGACCTTATTAACAAAGATATAGGAGACCTCCAAATGCTTGGCCTGTCCCAATTTGGCTTCACTAAATGGAGATCCTGCCTCTTGAACTTGGTGGACTTGTTTGAGACAGTCAACAACAACCTGGATGAAGGCAAATATGTGCATGCAGCTTACCGGGACTTGGCCAAGCCCTTTAACACTATTCCCTACTCTGGCATCATTGATAAACTCACCTAACTGGAGATCAACAGGCATATTGTCAAGTGGGTTGCAAACTGGCTTACTGATAGAATGCACACAGTCAAAACAGGAGACTCTACATCAACCAGCAGACACGTATCCAGTGCTGCTCTACAGGGATCTGTGCTAGGGCTCCTATTGTTTGGAATCTACTTCTTGGATGTATAGGCTAAAACAAAAGGCCTATGGCTGACAAAGTTTGCTGATGATTGCAAACTGGGGACAGTCATCAAGTCCCCAAATTATGTCAACATCCTACAAGAGGGACTTACATAGACAAATGACTGGTGCAAACGTCATGGACTAAAACACAGTCCAAAAAATGCATTATCATCCCCTTTAGCAAGGGCAACATCCCTGCAGATTTACACATTAATAACAGCACCATAAGCATGCAATCAATGGTGAGAGATTTGGACACAGGTTGACAGCAACCTTTCATTTGACCAACACATCTCCATAGTGCTAAGAAAGGTTTTCTACATCTGCCACCTCATAAGAAAGGGCATTGCATCCAGAACAAAAGAGGTTATAAGCCCCCTGTACTCCTCATTCATCAGACCAATAATAGAGTATGATGCTACTTTGGTATGTACCTTACCAGACAGGTGTAGCAACTGGAAAGACTTCAAATGTTTCTTACATAGAAAACTCAGGGTCTTCAACATATGTCATATGTTGATAGACTGAAATCTCTGTCACTGTACTCTGTGTCTTATAGACTACTCAGAGGTGAACTCTGCCTGGCATATAGAGCTATTTCAGATTTTGCTCTAATGGAAATGCTGCACTTTCATACATCAAATGGTATAAGATGCACTCGCTCTAGGGAACTTAACCTAGTATGTGACATCATCAGGACTTGCTGGAGAGACAGATATGTCTCACAGAGGTTACCTCTCCTCTGGAACAAACTTCCAGTTCAAATGAAACAGAGTCCCTTGCTGGCCATATTTAGGTGTAATTTGGATGACTGGATGGGAAAATGCAAATTCACCCCAGGTGTTTCACCTGTGTCCCTCATGGACAGGGGCAGTAGTTGTTGACTTAGTTCTGCTTAATACCTTGATATTCTTGGTTACAGGGATTGTACTTGGCTAGGATTGTAAGGGTCCTAGGCCCATTAACCTAGTAACCTCTTATGATCCTATGATCCTATAACTATATCTATCTATCCATGTATATGTGTGTGTGTATGAATTCAGTAGCTCTTGGACTAAACAAAACTACACAGACACAGGCACAGATATGTACACACACACACACACACACACACACACACACACACACACACACACACACACACACACACACGCACACACACACCTCACTAGTACCTTTATTTTTACTGCTTTCTTGAAAGTCATTTTAGTACAAATCAAAAAAGTGAAATATATCAAGCCACTGTCACATAATTTGCCAAATTTTTGTGCCAGTGACCTGCCACGTCATTAAACTGAATTTCAGCTCAAAAATATAATGTGTCTATGCCATTTAAAGGCATGCTGTTATAAGTAGAACCATTTTAAAGAAATTTTGTAATTTAAAGGATTAGCAAATACAAAAACTATTATTATTTACTAGTATCCACAAAAGCTTGCATCCATCCACATTTACTAGTAACATCATGGGGATAATAACAACCTAAACATCATTAATATTATTCCATGATATAATAAGATGTATATAGTAGTAGCTTGGAAACAATATAACCTCATGGTAGTGTTTTTTCTTATTCACATTTGGATGACAGTAGCCTGTTAACAAGTGGTCAGTACATACACTTAGTATTTGTATCACAACACTGTGTGACAAACTCTGCCTCCATTGTATAAAATCTACATGAGATATCTGAAGACATGTGTGACATGTTTCAGGCCCAGTAAACTACAGATGGATTCTGGAGTATGGAAAAGGGCTTTGCTGTCTGCTCATTTCTCATGAGGTGTTAAGACCTACAGCCAATACAAGATGTGCAGGGCTGTACCATAACATGGAGCAGAGGAGCATCATCTTACTAAAATTTTTGGAATTACTTCATTCTCACACTGTATTGAGCATTTGTGTTGCTTCACAAGATCTTTGGCAGTAGCACTTTAGCTGTCATTTATTGGTTGTTTTCCTTTAATAACAACACTCCATTCAGTTTGGTTGTTTCTGCATTTACAGTTTTAGGAAAAATAGTACTGAAGTTACAGGACAAGGAGTTGTCTGTGGGTAGGTTGCTAGGTTCCTTGGAAGTTCCTCCACTTATTAAATATCAAATATCTCCATTGAGTTTGGTGCTTAAGAAATCACCAGGGAAATTTTGATTAATACATCATTTCCAGAAGGTGATTTGGTCAGTGTCCATATTGATAGGTTAGAGTCAAGGTACATTATTCTTCTTTGGAGGAGATGCTAAGATTGATCAGGTCATTTAAGGATTCCTGGTTAGAAAAGTTGGATATCGAGTCAGCATTTTGGTTATTTTCAGTGAAGAAGCAGGATTGACCTATTTTGGTCCTGCATCTTGATGATAAGTTTTATTTTGATAAGGCATGCTCATTGGCTTTGCAATCACACGTGCCACCTTTTGAAAAGCCTAGCACAGTATTGCACTGGATGTGACAGCAGATGGCATTCAGCATGAATGCAATGCATTATTTGGATGATTTTTTCCTGACTGGGGAAGGGCAGGAGTTGGTGATCAAAGGAATGTGGTTGTTTGAGCAAGTCTGGGCAGAGCTTAGGGTATTGTTGACTAAGTACAAGGTAGAGAGTGCAGCTAAGATGCTAATATTTTTAGATTTAGAGCTTGACATAGACTTGGAAATGTTCAAACTGCCACATGAGAAAGTGAAGAATGTGAAAGGCAAGGTGAGGTCTATGGTGGGATGGGAGAACATGAGGATTAAGGAGGTGATGGAGGTTTTAGGTCTCCTTAATTAGTATGTAGAGCAGTAGGACTGAGTTGTATGTTTATGAGAACTATGGCCAATTTGTTACAGGGTGTGAAGTAAAAGCACCATTGGGTAAAGATGGGCAGGCAGGTCAAGAAAGGTATTTCTATTTGGCTGGAGTATCTCCATTACTTTAATGGAGTGTGTTTTTCTTTCAGGATAATTGAGTTACTTCACTAGACATTGACTTGTTTTCAGATGCATCAGGGAGGTTAGGTATAGGAGCTTATTTTGGAAGCAGGTGGTTGGCTAAAGCATGGACAGAAGAGTGCACTGATGAGCATTGGAAGGATATCACTGTCTTGGAATTGATGCCAATTTGGATATCATTGGTAGTATGGTGGGAGGACTTCTGGCACAAGAGGGTGATATTTCATTCTGACAACTTAGTTTTAGCTAAGAAGATGGCAAATTCTAGTTGGGTGCAAGGGTTATTCAGAAGAATTGTCCTGCTTTGTTTAGACATTAACCTTTATTTTTCTGCTCAGCATAGTCCTGGCCATTGCAATGTTTTGTCTAGTAGTCTGTCACATTTTCAGTTCTACAGATTTTGGAAACTAGCACCTGAAACTCAGATGAGATGCACTGTTCTGCAAAGGAAGATATGAGAGATTGGTAAATATTGGCAAGTTGGCTGGTTTGACAATCCTGGTCTGAAACTACTAGGAAGGCATATGGTAAGGATTTAATGGTTTTAAGCAGTTTTTTACTAGTCTGCTATTAAATATGAAGAATTGGTCTGTTGATTTAGCATAGAGATTTTTAGTGGGGAGGTTGATTGTTGGTCAGGCAATCAAGATGGCTTTGGCTTGGGTACACTTTTCAGCCTTGACTGCTGTCACAGTTGGGTTTATGGGTTGTCACTTGGTACTGGAGGATATTGAGGTTGTTGAATGGATAGGAAAAGTTACTTCTGAAAAAACAGGGTTAGAAGGTTACCATTAGGTAAAAATATATTGCTGATTTTTTGGCTGGATTGCACATGGTAGCTTGTTCTCATTTTGACTATGTGCTGTGGGTCACTTTGGTAGTTTTCATTGTGGTATTCTGCTTTAGTGAATTGCTATATTATTTACAGTGAGACAACCTGAGGATTATTTCACTGAGGTAATTAATCTGGCTATGATGATCAAAAACTGACCAGGAGGGTGAAGGTAGGCAGGTGGTGTTTCCAAGCATTAGAATGAAATTGTTATGCCCAGTGGCATAGGCTAGATTGTGGTGAGTGGTATGGGGTAAGTGGCTGGAGAGTTTCGTGTTTTAGGATTTGACTGGAAAAAAGGAGGATGCTAGGAAGTTTGTGTCTTGGATGAGGATGGTGTTGAGAGTGCAAAGAGTATTAGTGGCCAATTATGCCACTCATTCTAATAGGAAGGTTCTGATTTGGATGAAAATGGTAGGTCTACGGAGGTGATTAAAACAGCAGAGAGATGGTGATTTAGGACATTTTGAGTTATATTTGTTAGAATATATACTGAACATCCTTGTATTAGTTGATTAATAGTGTGTATTTCTTTTGCAGAAAGGAGGCCTTTAGTCGTGTTGTGTCACTCTTTCATTTTCTGAGCAGCTGGAAGAGCAGAAGTGTGCTCTGGTGGTATGAATCTGGGTTTGAATCCAGTGCAATGGCATGCCCAGTAGCTTTGTTTTCGAGGTATACAGTTGTGTTATTGTTACCGCATTGAAAAGGTAAGACAGAAATTTGAGGAGGCTGTCGGGATAGTTATACATTTGGGAGGTAACGACCTTGGTAATATATGTAAGAGGAGGTTGCTTACCTGTTTGTTATTGGGCATAACAGTTGTTTTGCAGAAGTTTCTGGGGCTAAAGTCATTTGGCTGGCCATAGTTCCCAGACTGGTTTGGAGAAGCACTAATAAGTTTAAGGCAATGGAGTTAACTAGGAGGTTTCTTAACCACAAGGTAGCTTGGGTGAGTGGTGCTTTAGGCTTTCTGGGATTTATTATTAAAGTGTTTAAGAAAAGGTTAGCGGCCTTTCACTCTGGCCAGTTGTTTTATATTATGATAATATTTTTTGTGTGTATGCAGTGTTAATAAAGATGATTGATATTGAAGTGTTTGACTTACTGCAATAAAGCTGGTCCCAAAGTCATGAGAGTGTCAGTGTTTATTGGAGGGGGTGAGGATAGCCCAGTGACAAGTTCTGTTATGTCTGTTTAATTGAGTAAGTGAAGTGAGGCAGGTGAAAATACAGTGGCAACAAAACATTTTATTGGAATAATCTGCTTTCAAACTGATGGACTTATTTGGAGGTTAATGTCAGGAATGACTATTCCCAAGGATAGTGTCCACTGCATTAGCAGTATGTCATGATTTTGTTCTGTTAAGAAATGAGTGTTATAACAAAATTAGACAACATCTTGCATTGCTACTGAACTTATGATAGCAGAGGATACAGAATGCAACTCTTTTCACATTGCTGTGTATCTACTATGTTGTGCAAAATAATTTCCAGTTTTTTGAACCTTTTACACTTGCTGTGCTGAATAATTGACTTAGAAGTGTTTAAATGTGGTATGTGCTTTGTTCTAATACTATTCTAACTGTATTTACTTAGTATGACTGAGTACATTAGATTTGAATATGTGAGGATACTATGTCCCATGGGTTGGATTATGTAGTAATACTGAGGCCTATGGACTTAATTGTGTAGTAATACTGAGGCCTACGGGCTTCATTGTGTAATAATTCTGAGGCCTATGGACTTGACTGTGTACTAATACTAACTCCTATGGGCAGAAGTGTAGTTATGGTGTAGTAAGAGAGGCAATTGCTCCAGGAACAAAGGGTCGGGGGGGGGGCAGTCAGCCATCCTTCATCATGATCTCTCTCTCTCTCTTTAGTGCAATACCAGTGTTTAAAAGCCGATATTGCATTTGTGTTGAAACCTGAGCACTGCTGTGCTATGTGTGCATTTTAAACTGTAGCAACTTTTTGCTACTTTTCTACATTTCTAGCAAGCAGTTTGCTACAGGTTAATAGAAAAAGTGTATTTTATAAGTGCCGTAGTGCTCTGTGTAGGCAGGGTATACACTGTAGCAACTGTTTGCTGCATTTGTAGCAAGCAGTTTGCTACAGTTTAAAAGGAGACTTTTTTTTTAAACTGATACATGAGCACTACAGTGTTCCATGCAGGCAGGGAATAAACTGTAGCAACTGTGAAAAAAAGTGAAAAATATGAAAAAAAGTATCTTACAGTTTACGTGCTTGTAAAGGGAGACAAGAACCTTTAGCTGTGTCTACTTAATGGTGTATATAACATACATTTATTTATTTATCCTTTGTTGACCAGGTTAGTCTCACTAGGCTTGGAGTCTCTTTTCAGAGAAGACCTGAGGTGGTATTTATACTGCTAGGGGACATTTTCTTTTCTGTTTTCAATAGGTGCAATGAGATCTTTTACATCCACCTGAGCTACAACCAACTCAGGCAGGAGGATCCTCAGTTTAACATTTCTTCCAAAGGATGACACATGCAGGAGTGCAACACACCCCTTATGCTACACTGCAGTGTCAGCAATCAATCTACCTAGTATAGGAATAGAACCAACAGCCTTCTGCACCAAATGTGAATCTGCTACCTGTTTTGCCACTAACACTGACTTTATGCCTTTAAAGGTGTATATGATATGTATCTGATAGCCCCCATGATCTATTTCCTAGTATTGGTTTTACGATTCTACATTCCTAGTAAGTGGTTGGATGTTGATATACATTATAGACACCACTGTACATCAGCGGTACTCTTTCAGCATGTACCTAGTTGTAAAAATAACAGATGGCTTTGTCTCTGTTTATTGGCATCTTTGTATTCTCCATGTCTATTTGTTGCCTAACCTTTCATAATCTAATCTTCGCTTTTTGCACAATGTCTGTATTCTGTCTTTTCTAGGTTTTTTTTTAGTTTTTTTTTTTTGTTTTTTTCCCCTTCATTCTGTGTTTTCTCCTGTCTACCTGATGAATCTGGGCATCTTGGGACAATGCAGTAATTGCCTCATGTACACAGACAACCCTCTCCTCCTACCACCCAACACTACAACCTGTGAGAGATGCACTTACATTGCCAAACTGGAAGCAAAGCTCTCTTCACCCAAGACTGGACTAGACAGTCAAGAGGAGAAGGTAAACACTTGTACCACACCACACTCAGCACATAGTCCCTCAAAACCTACACCACCAAAACACACATATAGAAACACAAAACACACACCTACATTCGTGGAGGCTCTCAGTAAAAACCTGCCCAAGCAACAGGGACCTCCAAAGCAGAAACACAAGCAACCTCCAACCCCCAACACAACCCAAATGACACATAGCCCACAAACTCAGTGTGCCACTCAACCACAGCCCATAAGGCATAACAACGTACCCAACACTCTAGTCATAGGTGACTCTATAGTCAGGCACACTGATGTTCCACTCACCAGGCTAAACAAGGAGAAAGTTACTGTCAACTGCCTGTCGGGTGCCAGGATCCGCCAGATAATGCATGCACTCAGGTCACTCCATAACAAGTACAAATAGGACTCTGTCATTGTCCATGTTGGTGTGAATGACCTGAGACGTACCTCCTTGGACTACATGAAAAGGGACATGGAGGAGCTGTTCGATCTTGTAGCCCAGGCAGGTATGACCCTAGCCCTGAGTAGCATCCTGCCATCACCCAGAATGATACCACAGTACAAGGACAAAATGATTGACTTCAACAATTGGCTAAGCTTCTGGTGTCATTCTAAGGGGATCCAGTATCTGTCTGCCTGGGATGACATGATCGACAAGCCACGATGCTTTGCCAGAGATGACCTGCACCTGTCACCCCTGGGATTCTGGATACTGGCTAAGGCTCTAGCCACACCTATAGTGCCTTTTTTAGGCAAGGTTCAAATGACAAATTCACCACCCTAACAGGTACAGGCAAGAAGAATCTGAGGGTATTGCTACTCAATGCTAGAAGTCTAAACCTCAAAATGCACTCTCTCGAGGCACTCCTTAAAATGGAGAACATCGACATCTGTGCAGTGACAGAGACCTGGTTCAAGGCTCCAGAGAGTACTCCTACATTACTAGGCTATAATTCATACCACACCTTTCGGCCACCTAACCTGGACCGAAACACTAAAGGCGGAGGCGTGTCCATATTCATTAAGGATATCCACACCTCCAGGCTAGTTGCTCAGCATAATGCATCCGAGATTATCCAAGTGCAACTAACTCTGGGCAAGACCGCAATCCAAATTGTAGCTTGCTACAGATCCATGATTCCCTTTCTTAATACACTGGAAAATATTAGGGTACAACCTAACACCCTAATAATGGGCGATTTCAACTACCCTATCATTAACTGGGAAAACTACTCATGTACCAACTCTTGTGCTCAACGTTTTCTGGAATTCATAAATTCCAATGCCATGGATCAACTTATCCACACCCCTACCAGGGGCAGCAATATCCTAGACCTGGTTATTACCAACTTGGACAACTGGTGCTCCACACCAGAGGTCAATTCCTCGTTGGTCAGATCCGACCATAAGCTAATCACCCTAGACAGCCACATCCCTCCCCCACCCCCACCCCCCATTAGGGAAACCACAGTAAAAAATTTCTCCAAAGCCAACTTCACGCTTCTTAAGACAGAAGTGGCAAACTTCACGACACCCATGCTGACTGACAATAGAGGTATGACTGCTGAATCCTACACAAATGCACTTTATAAGCACTTACATGAGTGCATGGATCGTGCAATCCCTAACAGAACACCAATATGCTATCCTCCAAAAAAAGGAAGCCAATCTGGTGGTCCCCTGCCATAAACAAACTCTACAACAGAAGAAAGAAACTGTTGCAAAAAAGAGTAAAATCCCATGAATGGAGAAACTCCCTGGTCAGCTTCAGGAAGAAGCTGAGTTCCCCCATAAAATCCTCCAAAGCTAGTTATGAAAACAAAATCGCCACTGACTCTAAAGACAACCACAAAGCATTCTATAGCTATGTCAAGAATCTCAATGGCAACACTCAGATCTGCTCTGAGTTACAGCACAATGGCACTAAATATACAGAACCAACGGATATTGCCAACATCCTGGCATATAGGTTCAGTGCTAACTTTACCCCTCTGTCATCCCCTAAAGGGCCCATCTCTATACCAGAAGAATGTAAAGTTCCTGTAATCACAGCTGCACAGGTAAAAAAAACACTATCCAAAGCCAAGAACACAGCATCCATGGGACCTGACGACATCCCAGGCTGTGTTCTACATGAACTACAGAATGAACTGGCACCCCACTTAAGTACCATGTTCAGTCATAGCCTCACCTCAGGCTATGTGCCCACTGAATGGTGCACAGTGACAGTTATCCCACTCCACAAAGGGGGAGCCACCACAGACACCGGAAACTACCGCCCCATTAGCCTAACGAACCTGGTCTGCAAGGCTATGGAGCGTATCATCATGGAACTTATAAACAATGACATTGGTAATCTCCAAACTCAGGACCCCACCCAGTTTGGGTTTGTAAAAGGCAGATCATGTCTCCTAAACCTGATAGACTTCTTTGAAGCAGTCACCAAAGCCATAGATGAGGGTAAGGTGGTTCACACAGCTTATCTAGATCTCGCCAAGGCTTTTGACACCATCCCCCACTCTGGAATTATAGATAAACTCACTAAACTAGGTATAAATCCTTATGTCACAAGATGGGTTGCCAACTGGCTCACTGACAGAACCCACACTGTGAAAGTAGCAGATTCCAAATCCAGCTTCAGACCAGTGACAAGTGGAGTACCACAGGGTTCAGTCCTGGGTCCTCTCCTGTTTGGTATCTACTTCTCTGAAGTACAGGCCAACACAGAAGGTCTTTGGCTAACAAAGTTCGCATATGACTGCAAACTAAGAGCCATAATCAAAACTCCAAAAGATGTGGACATACTACAAAAGGGCCTTGCTGAGACAGATGCCTGGTGCCAAAGCCATGGCCTCAAGCTCAATGCCAAAAAGTGCATTGTCATTCCTTTTGGTAAAAACTCAGTACCCATGAACTACCACATAGGTGGTAGTCTACTTAACACCGAAAGTGTGATAAGAGACCTTGGGACACAGGTGGACAGTAGTCTGTCCCTTGATAATCACATCGCCACAGTAGTCAGGAAATCCTTCTATGTGGCACACCTCATCACAAAAAGTTTCTCATCCAGGAAAAAAGAGGTCATTGTTCCCCTCTACTCATCACTCATTAGACCCATTATAGAGTACAATGCCCCTTTTGGTATATACCTCACAAGACATCTACAACAACTGGAAAGGCCACAGAAATACCTCACAAAGAGGATTACTGGCCTCAAGGAGATGCCCTATGCAGACCGTCTCAAAAAACTGCAGCTTTACTCCGTTGCATATCGCCTACTCAGAGGCGATCTCTGCCTAACACACAAAGCTATGTCAAACCCAGAGCTTTTAGACATGTTCCATTTAAAGAAATCCCAATCCCTATGAGCTACATGCTCTAGGGACCTAAACCTCGTCACCACAATAAACAGAACATGCTGGAGGGATAGATTCCTGTCCGAGAGACTTCCCATACTCTGGAACAAACTACCTATCTATATCAAACAAAGCTCCTCATTAGTACTGTTCAAGAAAAATCTTGATGACTGGATGGGAGATAGGAAATTCACCCCGGGGATCACTTCTGTGGCTCTGCTCGACAGTGGCACAGGAAAATAATTTTCTTGGGTGGCGAAAGCCAGGGTACTTTTGGCTAGCCTTATATAGGCCCTAGGGTCAATAGCCTAGTACCTACCTATGAACCTATAAGTATTATAGAATACGAAAATGTAGAAGAGACCACTGGTGTATAAAATGACATGGTTTAATTGAATACAAATAGAAAAAATGCAGGTTCTTCCAATTAACCACATAAAATGATAAAAACAGATTAAAATACCTTTTAATCATAGTCCTTTGAAGTATGGACATAGTTCTGTTAACAAGTCCCCTGAGGTTCTCAGTAGGTCCAGGCTCCTTCTAATATCTTTCTCTAGGTCTCTTTTTACTGTGCAGAGCTTCACCAAAGATCACTGCTTCAGCCATAGAATCCCCCTCCAGGCAGGGCCAGTACTCTGAGCTGGTTTCATTAACCAACATACCTGTGAGAAACTACTCTAACTAATGCAGTAAGCATCCTATCTTTCTTTAAGTATTAGCTGTATTTAAGGTAACAATTTTGTTTACAAGAAATTACAACAGCAATTATATAAACAGTATTTACAACAGCATTATTTACAATCTTTTATGTCAGTTTCACTTTATTTTGACATACCACACAGTGAGAACTGGCATGTTATGCCTCATTAACCCTTTACCTATATTTTATTTTGAATTTGGTTGTAAGAAGTGTGCCCACCTCCGCAGCTTCTTATTTCCATCTTGATGTTGTTTAACCATAACATATGGGCATTAACTGTACCAAAGTGAATTCCCAGTTAAGGTGGTAATATTTAATGAAGAAAGCACCCACCTGTTTGTCAAACATTATTTCTTACCAGTTGAATACTTGATTTTTATCCTGCTTAAATTATGGCTCAGAAAATATATACTGTGTTTACCTCATCAACGGTATGTGAAAGCACTGTCCCCAGGGCCTTCATCTAATGTAGCAGTTTAAACTATAAAGGGGCCTGCTAAAATACAAAGATGCTAAGGCTGGCTCTCAACACAAAATATCCTTTAACTTATTAAGAACATTGTCTGCCTCTAAGTGTTTACTTTAGTTGAAGGGCACCTTTCCTTTTTTCAGATGTGTAAAAAGGCACACTGTTGATGTAAAATGGGGTACAAACTTTCATTGTTACCCAAGTAAACCCAATAGTGCCCTCATGTACATTGTATTGGCTGGAATATGCCAGTTTCTTATTACTTCTATTTTTCCTTTCTGAGGCTTAACAATTCCACTACCTTTAATATTTTATCACTGTCATGTATACCATGTTCTCGAGATTAGCAGTTAATCTGGATATTTTCAGGGAATCAGGTACAGCCTGTACCTTAGCTAAATAGAAGAACCACTCCTCAGTGTACATCATGACTTCATCTAGGTAAGTGACAGAATATTTCACTCTTCCATTAATCTCTGAAAAGTCGTAGGGGCACAAGACGGTATTCTGGAATGAGCCCTCTGATGTTAAAGAACTTGCCTTTTTCCTGTATTTAGCAGTTTAAGTGATTTGTCAGTATCCCATTATCAGATCTAATGTTGTCAAGAATCCTGCTCTTCCTAACCTTTCCACGTGTTGATTTATGCTAGACACTGGGTAGTTATCAGATTTCAAAATGCTGATTAGCTTCTTAAGCCAAAATCTGATTGTTCCATCAGGATAAGGACTAACACTATAAGGTTGTTCTGCTTGCTGTTTTACCTCACTATCACCCCCATCTAAGCATTTTCTACATCCCACTTTTTGACAGCTCTATCATTCCTATCTTAACAACTTTTTCTACTCTGCCTTATACATCCTTGTTCTATGACTCTTGTATTCTATTAGGCATTAAGTTAACCTTTTTTCTCCTGTAATGGTCTAATTTTGGTATTGAGTCAACTGCGCTTTCTAAGTAGATGTGAACTCACTTCTTTGTTTCTTAATAGAAACTCCCTTTTACCTTGTTTGTGTGGGTTAAATAGTGTGTCATTTACCCCACTGTAGGCATAGAGATCAGTTTTCATTCTTTACAAGAAATGTCTGTTGCAGCCATTGAGTTAACTATGGAGATCTGAGCTTTTTTTCTGTGATGTGCTGTATTTGTTCGGGCCTTCACTTACCAGTCTAACACTACAGTTTACCACATTAAAATTTTCAGCTATCTCAAATGGACTCTGCCACTTACTCAAACATTTACTTTCTGCAGAAGGTAACCAAAATTAATGCCTTTTCTTGGCCTACATTCAGATTTCTAAGGTGGCAAAAAAGTTGACCTGATATCCCAAATTCTCTAAAACAGTATCACAGTTTATTATGATCCACACATCCATTGTCTTTAGAATAAACAATACTGCCAAAAAGAAATGTTTTTTCTGTAACTCCATTGCCTTCCTTACTTTCTAGCAGATGCTCTCAATTTGTTGTTTGGTGCCTTGCCCTCTTCTGAATACAGCTTAAACATCTGGCAGTTCTTAGGCTGTATATTGCTGGAGTGTTGATTGCAAGATTTTAAAGATCACCATGTTTGCATGTGAAACAACTGCACTTATTTCAACAATCAGACCTTTTTTTTGGAGATTCGAGTATGAACTGACATTTTCCTAGCAATTTGAGTCATGCAGCATATGACAGAGTTTGACTGATAAAAGGAATTTTCATTGTAAAAGCAAAGACTGTATGCATTCAAAGTCAATCACACTACTGGAGAAACATCTGAACTATTTGCATAGCCATTGCAGTGATATTAATCACAACTGCATTGATTGTTCAAAGATTAGGAAGTTTCACAAACAAAATACACCAGGTTTTTGCCAAAGGCAGGCTCAGTCAAAAAAATGTATGAAACAAGATAAACATAGCAGAGCCACCACAGGGAGATGTATATAATTATAAGTAAATAATAAAACCAGTTTTATTGAAGTAAATCTGTGATCAACACAGAACAAACACAGTGATAAGCACTTTTGGCCTATGCCTTCCTCAGATCATATTCCATACCAGCCAGGGATGTCTTTTCAAAGTAGCTGAAGCCAATCGGACTTCATCTGATAATGACATCATCCTTTAGTCTTCCTGTTATACCTCCTTCCTATAAGTATAGGTTTTAAAGGTAAAACACCATTAAGACCTGGTGGCTTGTCAGCTGATAATTCAGCTATCCAGCGACTCTCAGCTAATTCAACATGATTATTTAAATCTCCCCTCTGTGGGGACATTGCCATTACTTCAAAAATTGAAAACTTGAGGTTATGACTGGGATTTATCATAATATGCTGAAATAAAGAATTATCTTTATTCTTTAATCTGATATCACTAAGATGTTTAAAAATCCAAGTTTTTAAAGGGCAAATAGTTTTTCCAACATAAAAACTTGTACAGATTGTACAGGTTGCTAAATAGACCACATATCTTGTGTTAAAGTCGACATAGGTATACAATTTGTATTCTCTATCACTGACAGGATGACGAAATGAGGTGCTGGTACTAATATACAAACAGGCTTTACAATTACCAAACCTATAAGTTCCATGTCTGCCATAATGTTCATTCATTCTTTGATTTTCTTTGCATAACAACTGCTTAAGGTTCTTTTTATTCTTAAAACTGAACCTGGGTATATCACCAATAATGCCTCTTAAGTTCTCATCTGCTAATAAGATTTTCCAGTTGTTCTTTAAAATGACTATAGGTGAGTATCTGAATGCTGTATGCTGCTCCCTGTATCCTTGGAAAGTTAGATCTTCCATATTCTGTTGTCTATGGAAATAAGGTTTGCCTCTCCCATCTCTCATGCCTTTAGTCTGGAGCATTTCTCCCCGGGCCTCCGCTGAAAACAGGCTCTGTGGAACCTAGTCGGACATTCCCGGTCAATAAATGTTAAATAAATAAAATAAAATAGTCTCATACACTATTTTACTGACCAAGTCCTTACTATGACCTCTAGAGAACAAATTATCTTTCATCTTCTCAGTTTCTATGTTGAAAGTAGATTCATCTGTACACAATATAGATGCTCGAAGAAATTGACATTTTATTACCTGGTTAAAGATATGCCCTGGGTGCATACTACTTTGATGAAGAAGATGATTCTTCCAGCATGGTTTATGAAAAATCTCAGTATCTAAAGAACCATCATATTTGTTGGTCAGAGTGATGTCCAAAAAATTAGTCTTATCACATACATAATGTGCATCGAATCTCAAAAATTTGTAGTCTGATTGAGGTACTCGAAGTTCAGTAACTGTTCTTCACTTCCATTCTAAATGAAAAAGAAAAAAACACATCATCAACGAATCTCTTATAAAACATGACATATCTCAACCAGTCATTCCTTTCACTAAAATATATATTTCTCTTCTCAATGGGCCATGGCCAAGTTAGAATAACTGATAGCACAGGGGGTGCCCATTGCTACCCCCATTTCTGTAGATAGTATCCATTCTGGAACACTAGAACATTATTTCCTAAGATCAGTTGCAGTCGCAAACATATCCAAAAAATGTCATCTCTTCCATAAACATTGTTTGTCAGAAATTCTCGAATTGCTTCTACCCTGTAATTATTCAGAATTACGGTGAACAGACTCACCACATCTACTGTAACCATATATGTCAGCTCTTTATCATCCTTTAGATGTAAAAATTAGATAGACAATTCCCAAATCCTCACTCAGTGTCCTTCAGGATAGTTCATGCTTGCTTCAGGTCTTTCTTCAGTTCATATTCAACATAAATAGAAATAGGTTCAGTGATCCAGCCATTCCATGAAACAATCAGTCGCATGGGAGGAATTTGCATATTTTTATGTATTGTCGGTAACCCTTTAATAATGGGTATAGTTGGTTCATTAACCAGGAAGTATTCATATAGATCTTGTCCAGTAATATTACATAACCAAAAGTCATAAAGATGCCCTTGCACTGTTCAAATAATATAGTCTAGTTCAGAAGAGTGCAGTGTCTTATAAGTGTTAGTATCATTTAAAAGACACATCTTGTTCTCATAATCACATCTATCGATAAGCACAATAGCTCTCCCTTTATCTGTGGGTCATATAATCAAATTATTATTATTCATTAGTTCTTGTAAGGCTAGCCTCTCATCCATATTCCTATTATGAAAAAGGTGCACTTTCTGTGTGTTTCTCAGTTCTGTTACCTACTTTTGACAAAGGTATCAACCACTGAGTTGAATGAGGGGTTATATATGATTTGTTTCTTAAAACAAGTTGGATAATTCCCACTATTATCTCTATAAATACTTTTTAACATGAGGTTCCTTGCAAAACATCTAATGTCAAATCTAAACTCATGTAAACCTGAGTTTAATTATGGAATAAAGGACAGTCCTTCATTAAGTAACCTTGTTTATGAATCAGTTAGCAGAAAGTTAGATAGGTTAACTACTAACATATTCATAGATGCCTCTGTACTTAAGTTAATAGTTTCTGTCTCTTTCTGTCCCTGTTTCTGTATTGACTCCTCTTGTGGTACGGAGATTGCCATATAAATATGGGGAGTTATGAAAAAAAACGGTTGATGTGAGGCTCCATCTTTTGGTCTTGCTCCTAAAGAGTTTGCTTGTTCAACATTATCTTTATCTGATTCCATTTAAGTAGGTTCCTTAATCAAATCAGTTAAGAGCTGCCTCTGTTCTTCCCTCATAGTTAAGTGCTGTCCCTGAACTTCCATCCTTCTTTTATGTGTGTTCTTCACTTCTTGTATCACTTACACCCCGTTATTTCCATTCTCATTTTGTTTAGCCGTAATTGTATTTACAGGCATTCACTTCTGTTTATCATTATTTACTTCCTGCTTGTTCCTGATGACAGATCTAGATGTATCCTTAGGCCATTCAAAAATATGGAACAATTTAAAATCCTGATAGTCCGATATTAGATTTTTTCATTTTAATGGCTTTCAGCTTCTCTCCATGAATGGCAAGTGAACGCTGTAACTCTTCTAGCTTAATCGAAAATGTCTCAGAAAGTACCGTTTCTTCTAACTCTAATTGCTTCCTTTCAGTAAACTGTGCTGCTTCTTCTTGTAATGGTCTAAAAAGGCTCAATGAGTAATCTAATATATTTAAAAGTAATGTATAAATGAATCATTTGCCATTTTTCCAGAAGCACGGGGTAAACATTCCCATATGATGGCATACATATTACCCGGAGTCCTCTAGGTACAATATTAAAATGTAGGCAGGCTTCCAAATGGAAGGGCTGCCATTGTAACCTTTTCAATTTATATGCTGTGTTTTCTGTCTCTTTAAGAACACTGTAGAACTGCTTCATTGATGTAGGTATTTGAGCCTCTGACAGTGTTGCCTCCATTAAATTCAAAACTAGCAATGGATTAGCATTCACAGTGAGCAACTGGTTAACTCCACTGGATTTACTTTTAAATATATTTATATTAGAGAGCGAATCATTCACATTACCTCGTAGCAATTCAGGGCAATAATTTAATTCCACTTCAGTTCCTTCCACCATGTGCTATCCTAGTGTCAGAGAATACAAAAAAAACCCCACAAATAAAACACACCAGGTTTAGGAAGTTTAACAAGAGAGTACCACATGCACATAAACGTACATTATGATACAGAGCCATATACATGCTCCCATAAAAGTATTGGTTTCACACAGAAGTAAAAGAAATGCAGAGAACAGATAGCCTAAATGATATTAAGATGCAATTAAGAGTAAATTGAATGGGTAAATAGTCTGGTCAGTGTTGTAAACAAAGATATGAATCACATTTATTCTGATCTACAATGTCTGAATATCTGATTCAGAGAGGGTTTCATGAATTGTTTACTATTTTTTAAGTTTGTTAGCCATGATAGAGCACTGATCCAAGGGTGGCTCTACTTCAGGTTCAGTCTGGGTAGAAAGAGGAGAGACAACAAACAAACAAACAAGCAAACATTATATACAAATAACTTCAGAGGTAAGTAAGGTAACTACACACAATGACTCAATATAGTTCTTTTTAGGGGACAGTATGCACAACCCTAAGTCAATACAGTTTCAATGAATTTCTAACATTGTTGTAATACCATATTTACAAAGATGTGAAGTAAAGAGATAATAGTTAGGTTATTTTTTAATCTAAAGGTTAGTAAGGAAAGAAGTATATATAGGAAAGAGTTAGATATATATCAGACATAGATAGTTTTTGAAAGTATTGATTAGGTGAAGCAGGTGGATAATACAGTAAGTTGTATACATCGCATAGGGTTTGTAATAGTTTGCAGGTGATTAGTACATACATGTGGAGAAGTCTTAGGGGTGGAAGTGATGCCAAGAATGTAAAATTCCAAGCTTGTAGCACAAAATGCAAACTAGGGTTTATGGCAGATAAAGCTAGCTCAAGGAAGCTGAAAATTAAGCTTATTTTGTACTCTACTAGGATGGTACACATTTCTTAGAATCTTTCAAGAAAGCTCCAACTTATATAAATTTAATATTCCACTAAAAAGATATAGAATCCTTAGAGTCTTGTTCAATATTTTGTCAGAGAAATTTCAGTAATTGAAGTTAGAAGTGTTGCAAACATAACTATTATGTTATTAGTGTGGGATCAGTCACACGAAGAGAATTACAAGAGATTCATAAAGCTATTGAATAGGTTAAGACAGCATTGATCAATACAATATAATGAATGGTCCTCATAGATACTCTAGAGAAATGCAAAGAGAGAGAGGTTAAAAGAGTTAGAAATGGTGTATATATCTTGAAGTACTAATATTAATGTCTTTCGTCTTTTCCCAGTTAGGGGTCGCCACAGCTGAACTCCAGTCCACTAATGATTGGCAGTAGATTTTTATGGTGTCGAGGTGCCAGCCCAACGCCCAACCTTCAAAGAAGGCATGCCCATTCACCCATGCACCTACCTGCATGTCTTTTAAATGTCACTCGATCGCAGGGAAAAGCCAGCTAAAGTGCTAAACATGTCTTGTGGTACGTAGAAGTCCTGAAGAATTCTCTTTATGATATAGTTCTCACCGGGTTTAAATGCAGTACATAAAAGCTCCATAGAATTCAGTTTAAATTATACACCTTTTGGGTTTTGCATCACTTTTCTTGTCCCTGCATGTTATCTTTTACTCATACTGATATTACATGTCGAAAATGTTAGAGCAATATCAAAAGGCATAACGAAATCTCCTGTACATGTCATTATGTTTTATTCTGCACTAAAGCAGTTAGGAAAATGGGATAAAGAAAAAAATAGCTATTTAGATGTGTGTCCAACCAAAGCTCCCCTTCTTCTTCTTTTTCTTTCGGCTGCTCCCATTAGGGGTCACCACAGCAGATCAACTGTTTCCATTTCTTCCTGTCCTCTGCATCTTGCTCTGTCACACCAACCACCTGCATGGCCTGTCTCACCACATCTATAAACCTTATCTTAGGCCTCCCTCTTTTCCTGTTACCTGGCAGTTTCATAATTAGCATCTTTTTCCCAATATACTCTGCATTCCTCCTCAGCACATGTCCAAACCAACGTAATCTTGCCTCTCTGGCTTTGTCTCCAAACCTTCCAACATGGGCTGACCCTCTAATATACTTATTCCTAATCCTGTCCATCCTTGTCAGACCCAGTGCAAATCTTAACATGTTCAACTCTGCCGCGTCAAGCTGTGACTCCTGCCTTTTTGTCAATGCCGCTGTCTCCAATCCATATAACATAGCTTGTCTCACTACCCTCTTGTAGACCTTCCCTTTCACTCTTACTGGTACTTGTTTGTCACAAATCACTCCTGACACTCTTCTCCACCCACTCCATCCTGCCTGCACTCTCTTCTACATCTCTCTTCCACACTCACCATTACTCTGAACTGTTGATCCCAAGTACTTAAACTCATCCACCTTCACCATCTCTACACCCTGCATACTCACCATTCCTCTATCCTCCCTCTCATTCACACATATATATTCTGTCTTAGTCCTGCTGACCTTCATTCCTCTTCTCTCTAGAGCATATCTCCACCTCTCCAGGGTCTCCTCCACCTGTTCCCTACTCTCACTACAGATCACAATGTCATCTGCAAACATCATAGTCCACAGGGACTTCTGTCTGATCTCGTCTGTCAACCTGTCCATCAACATTGCAAATAAAAAAGGGCTCAGAGCTGATCCTTGATGTAATCCCACCTCCACCTTAAACACATCCGTCACTCCCACCACAGACCTCACTGCTGTCACACTACCCTCGTACATATCCTGTACCACTCTTACATACTTCTCTGAGACTCCCAACTTCCTCATATAATACCACAACTCCTCTCTAGGTACCCTGTCATATGCTTTCTCTAAATCCACAAAGACATAATGCAAATCCTTCTGACCTTCTCTGTACTTTTCCATCAACACTCTCAGAGCAAACATCACATCTGTAGTGCTCTTTCCTGGCATGAAACCATACTGCTGATCACTAATCATCACCTCCCTTCTTAACCTAGCTTCAACTACTCTTTCCCATAACTTCATGTTGTGACTGATCAGTTTAATCCCTCTGTAGTTACTACAGCTCTGCACATCACCCTTATTCTTAAAAATCGGTACCAATTACCAAAACACTTTTTCTCCATTCCTCAGGCATCCTCTCACTTTCCAAGATTTCATTAAACAATCTAGTTAAAAACTCCACTGCCATTTCACCTAAACACCTCCATGCTTCCACAGGTATGTCATCTGGATCAACGGCCTTTCCGTTCTTCATTCTCTTCATAGCTATCCTTACTTCCTCCTTGCTGATCCACTGCACTTCATGATTCACTATCCACACATCATCCAACCTTCTCTCTCTCTCATTCTCTTCATTCATCAACCCCTCAAAGTGCTCTTTCCATCTGCTCAACACACTCTCCTCGCTTGTGAGTACATTTCCCTCATTATCCTTTATCACCCTAACCTGCTGCACATCTTTACTAGCTCGGTCCTTCTGTCTAGCAATTGGTATAGGTCCTTTTCTCCCTCCTTAGTGTCCAACCTTTTATACAATTCTTCATACACCTTATCCTTAGCCTTCACCACCTCTCTCTTTGCCATGCACCTCATTTCCTTATACTCTTGTCTACTTTCTTCATCTCTTTGACAATCCCACTTCTTCTTCGCCAACCTCTTTCTCTGTATACAGTCCTGAACTTCTTCATTCCACCACCAGGTCTCCTTGTCCTCCTTCCTCTTTCCAGATGTCACACCAAGCACCTTTCTAGCCATCTCTCTTACTAGCTCTGCTGTATTTACCCAGCTATTCGGTGACTCTTCACTGCCACCCAGTGCCTGTCTTAACTCTTCCCTGAACATCACCTCACAATTACCCTTTTTCAAGTTCCACCATTTGATCCTTGGTGCTGCCCTCACACTCCTCCTCCTCTTCTTGATCACCAATGTCATCCTACAAATCACCATCCTATGCTGCCTAAGTACACTTTCCCCTGCCACCACTTTACAGTCTCCAATCTCCTTCAGACTAGCCCTTCTACACAAGATATAATCCACCTGTGTGCATCTTCCTCCAGTCTTGTATGTCACCCTATGCTCCAAAGCTCCCCAAGATCAGTATTTGCTTTGGAAACACTCAGTAACAGATACATTCAGGATCTAACCAGTTTTTCTACATGAAACTTCAATTCCTTTCAATAACAGTGACATACACTTCTGATTCTTGTATGGTTCTTTACTGCAGGCTTACTTTCAGTATTCATAGTTCCTAGCACATTCACAAAACCAAGCAGATAAGATTACATCTTGTGATTAGTGTTTGCCATTTGGAAAAAAATCAGAGTGTAGAAACGCATGGTCAGTGACTATATATGAATTTTGAGGCTAAAGTGGCAACTTGTGTTATGAATTATTAAAACTTTAATTATTTGAAGACGCTGTCTAAAATAATATTTTAAACAGTTACTCTAATTAAAAATATAACCTGCCTGTTGTACTTTACTGCAGAGTATCAACCAAAACACTGTACTGCCTGTCTTTTAGGTAATCATGATAGAAACTAGTTAAAATGTAAGAAAACTGGCAAGGTAGAAAAAGGAGTTTTGTTTCTAACAAAAATAATATGGTTTCTACCACCCAGTGGTATACACTTTCAAACAAATTATTTCACAAAATAGTTATACAACTAACACAATTTGGGCACGACAAGTAAAAATTAAATGTCTAGTGTAGTAACTTTTGAGCTATGGAATTGCATGTAACATACAGATTGTAAGAGACTGAAAAAGGCTTAGAACTTTACATCAAGAAAACACTATTAACAAACACACTTGGCCATGCATATACAATTCATTAAAGACACACAGTAGTGCTGCCTCATGCTGATCTCTTAAGAACCTAAAAAATGTAAGAAAGAAAATAGCACATACCAAGGTATCAGGAAAAAAAAAACATATTCCAGAGTTTAATGCTGATCTCAACAGTGTGCATCATTAACACACTCAGACGCAGCTAAACTGATAAACAGGTTAGAGAATTCAGGAAACATTTGGCATAATAGAGACTAAATTGTCACATTTTGACATAACATATCTGCGATTCAATTAGACGGAGTAATGATGTGTGTTTGCATGGGAGTGTAGAGTTTGTGTGTGTGTGCACGTGTGTGTGTGTGTGTCTGTGTGTGTGTCTGAAAATCTTTGACCAAAATTTAGAAACAAATCAGTTAAGCATACAATAAGGAACCTCCTGATAAAATGACTTGCACATTTATATACCCACATAAAAACATTCAAATGAACATAAAGAAGTAATAATGCAAAGTCAGTTCTTTTTCTAAGTGACCCAACTTCATTTTTTAAGAATCAGTTATACTTCAGAACAGGGTCAGTTAAGAGTACTGGCGCAGAAAAGCAAAGACAAGCAGACAAGGCAGAAGTCATAGGATCCACCATCAGTAACTTGACAGCAGTCCAAGTTCAATGAAGATAGCCCGAGGTCATTGTGAATGAGTTCTATACAGAGCAGTTGCTACATTCTCCACCTTTAAAGATGTTACATAAGGAAGATTCAATGCATCTAAACTTGTTAGAAGATTATAAAATGCTAACATTATAGCACAAGTTGAGTACAAGTAACAGATGGTTTCTAGCAATGTATTTTAGCAACGCAGAAGGACATTGGTGGCATTTTATGGTACAAATATACCATAAAGCACAAACATTTGAATTAAAGAAACTAACCAGGGCATATTTTATTATCATGTGACAGTAAGGTAGGTATGAGGTTGTTTAAAAAAATAATAATAACCAATACAAAGAGGTTCCAGTCAAACTGTCTACACAGTGGAAAAGCTTCAGCATTACCCCTTATGTTTAAAAGTAATGGAGACAGCTCATCTGGTCTTCTATGGGGACTGAGCAGGTGACTGACGAAACTTAAAAACCAGTATGCTAAATTGGTAGGGGCTTATTGTCCCTCTTTTGTTAAATATGTCAGTAGCTATGGGTGGATAGAAGTTGAAAATTATCTATTATGTTATATAGTGAGACAAGAAATACATACTTCTCTGTGATATAATAAAAGAAAATTATGTAGATGGAATTTTTCAGCTTGAAAACTTCATTACAGAGCAGATGAAAGCTGTAGCATACCATTGTATTGTGACGGGTCTACTTCTTTTGACCTAACTTTCATTTGCCTGACACTCATTTGCCTGATCCCATTTGACTGAAATTTCATTTGCCTGACACTTCATTTGCCCGACACTTCATTTGACTGACAAGTATTATTAGCAAGAAAATGGAATATGCCCCCTTCCCCACTGTAGTGCGACCCTGGAGTTAGAATATATAGTTAGGGGGGGTGGGGAGCACAGCCCCCCACTTCATTTCATATGATATTGTTAACTTTTGATGTAATATTGCTTAGTAAAAGGAAAGTAAGTGGGGGGATTTGCCCCCCCCCACACCCCCCGTTGTGGGGGGCTGTGCCCCCCACACCCCCCCTAACTATATATTCTAACTCCAGGGTCGCACTACAGTAGGGAAGGGGGCATATTCCATTTTCTTGCTAATAATACTTGTCAGTCAAATGAAGTGTCGGGCAAATGAAGTGTCAGGCAAATGAAATTTCAGTCATTTGGCCTCAGGCAAATGGGTGTCAGGCAAATGAGAGTTAGGTCAAAAGAAGTAGACCCAATGTGACACACATGTTCAAGTATATAAAAGAATGTAGCTATCTAAATGCATGTCTGAATTATGCTTAGATAATATGTAAGGAAACTTGTCGAGTGCATTGAAGAGATGTTTTCACCAGCAGAACAACAATGATAAGATACCCTAGCTGCACACTTCATCGGCATGTGGTATATCATGATCCGTTTGATTCAGAATATATGAAAATGAACACATTCTAGTTGTATTTCAAAGGATCCTCATGGACGTCTTGGAGATTCTTTGAAATGCTAAGTAGACAAGGGCCACCAATAGGAATGTATTGTGAGTGGTATGAATAGTAAAAGGAACGAAAGCAATTGATGAGCCATTTAAATCAGAGTGTGGACAACAGAGAAAATGGTGCTGATAGGGAAGTCAATGATCAGTTATATATTAAACTATGAATAGGCTATGCACAATATAAAATAAAATGGAAAAATGTGGATATTATGACAAAACACAATTGAAAAGAGCAACTGAATGTCATGGAATCCCAATCACACAATAAATAATATGATATCAATGACACTTATGTCATCAGTGATACTTATATTACCATCTGTGGTACCTATGCCATCATCAGTGATGCACGTCATTCGGACTACATATCTCACTTACTCTGCAGGGATCTGATTCTTCTTCTTCTAGTAAGACAAATGACTCAGACATCCCTTGCTTCTGTTCTTCATTCTCAGATTCCTCCACAAAACAGATTGTCTTCTCTTTACCATACATTGCTACTCCATTTCTTCTTCTTTCTTCATGTCCACCCTGAAATATAGGAATACCAGATCCCAGCTACTAGCAAGTATAGTTCATATTTCTGTTATGCCTGTGGTACTGGTTTCTTATTCTGCAATAAAAGTATGGAACAGACTTGTTTTAATACCCCCTGCCTTGGCATTACATAACGTTAACTTCTACTGATCTCTTCCTACCATTGTGGTTATTATATTTGGTTATATTGTTTATTAAAATAACCCAATAACAAACCTTTTATCTCTTTCTGTTTCTTATCGAAATAAGGCTGCCAATAAAATATCCAGGTTATTACCTCTAGATTCAGTTTGTATTATCTGAAATGTATACATAAAATATGAAATATAAAAGTCCGCTGGTCAGCACAATAAAGGTTTATCCTCCTGTAGATGCCAAATGTATACATAAAATCAATATTATATTTTAAATGTTTCAGAAGTTGTGTTTTTGTGGTATAACTTAATCTAAAGCTTCTGAAATTAACAGTGTTCTTTACTCACATCTTTTCCATGTGTCAGCATGGTCATTAATCAGGCAAACGATAACCTGATTTAAAATTATGAGATCTGTAGCTATAAATAATTCATCTGATTAGTATCCAGAGATAGATACTACCAATAACATACCAGAAAAATAATAATACAATGTAGTACAGGTGGTTTGATTCAGTAATTTTTGGAACAGTCTGCAGAGATAGAAATAACCGATCTGGTAAAACAGCATTGCACTATGTTGTGTTCATCATTTTTTATTTTCCATAGAAACGCATTTTTCTTTTCCATTTTGAATACATATTATGATCCACTGAAAAAGGGCTCTTCAGCTCAGTCTGACAAACCCAGTCAACAAATGTAAAATAAATAAATAAATAAATAAATTCAAAAATGTGCAGCAATGCATGTCAGAAAATCATTGCCACAAAGTTTTCAGACAGTACAAAAGTACGAAGCATGTAGAAAACGAGAACATGCACGTTAAGAAAAAGAGGGCTACAATACTCCTCTGGATTCAAGAATTAACTGCCTGCATCCCCACCTGCTCTGATTCTCATCCTAAACATCCACCCATCCATCCAACCAACTTTGATATAATGAAAGAAATGTGTTTCATGTCTTTTCTTCATAAAATGTTTAATTGATTATAACTTACAGGCATATACTGGTTGGAGGTTGGCATAATGGTTAAGGTGTTTACATCATACATGCACAAGGTACAAAGTTTGATTCTCATCCTTGAAAGAAATTGGCTAGACTTAAAAAAGCCCATAAAGGTAGCTAACCTAGTACTTACCTATAAAAAGAGTTAAATAATTATAACAGAAACTTCAACTGTATAATATGTAGATATTACACATATGAAGGTTAAACAAGGAAATATGGATACTATTGTTTGTTTAATCAGGTCAAAGACATTATGATAACAAACCACATTCTAGGATTAAATGTAATTGTATAACATTTAGTATTATTTCTTCAAGAAATTCAAACAGTGTGCACACACTAGATACACAGCTAATTCGCAAGGTACTATCCTGTCTTGTGGCACAACTTTCTCATCTTAATAATATTAATGTTCCTTTCATTATGCTATGATGTAGTCACTTCAAACAATATTAAAATACCTTCCACACACTTGCAGAGATTACCAAAGATCTTGCATATACCCATACCTCTCAACCTCTTAGAATAAGAAATCTGGACAAAGCCATGAAAAAAGTAGTGCAAATATGGACATTTTTTTAAATAGTACTCTTACAAACTTAGAAAGTTGATAGAATAACAGGTTTTGCATTAACATGCATTTTCTGAAGGGTATGAAGTCTAAAACTCAAATTCTGTCATTGTTTTCTAACTTTAATCTTTAATGATTTGCTGCTAATTTGCCAGAAAGCCACAGTTTTATGAAAAACTGGCTAAAAATATAAGGCAAAAATTGGAACATTCTGTGAAAATCTGTACAGTTGAGAGGTATGCATATACCTCTTTTCAAAATTTCCTGCATCAGTCTAACTGCCTTCCACAAATTTTATTTAGACTTCCATTTAGAAATATTTTATTATCTTAAGTTCCTCTAAAACCATGCTCCAAAACCTGTTTCAACTAAATTGTTTACTAAGAGCCTTTTGAAACACAATATTTAGTATTTGTCTGCATGCATCTTCTGCATTTAATTAATGCATAGCCTACTTATGTAAAAGTGAAATGAATAGTACAGCTATGATTCTGTCATGATTCATGTGCATTCAGTTCATTATATTACATAAAAAGAAACTTTATGCTGGAACTTCTAAAAAACATTATTTACCTAATCCAGATTGTAAATTGCATTATAAGGAACCAGTTCATGAAATGTGCAATCAAAGTGTTTACTCGCAATTCAACTGAGACATAGTATTAGATCTATAGTACACATTCACACTTTGTAAGAAAAAAAGCATTTAATAAAAGAAAACCATTAAGATGAAAAGGAGATACAAAACAAACTGCCGGCTTCTAGATCTGCAAAATACTTGGCAACAATAAAAGTGAAGAAAGTTTCACAGTTAAAGAAACGGTGTATCATGTTGTAGGTTTAATATAAAAGATTAGAACAGAAAGGTAATATGATACCTTTTACTGAACTGACATAGATTTTGTAATATAACTACTCAAGCATTTGGACTAACAGGAGGAGACCTTCGTCAGCAGCTAATGAATATGCCTTACATGACATCTGTGCTACACAGAATATTTGCACAGATTTGTCTATTCTGTCTCTTTTAGAATATTTTTTGCTGTATTGCTGATTTTTTAAAACTGTTCTTGCTGATTTGTTGCACTTTTTGTCTGCTATAGCATAGACTAGACTCGACATGCTGAATCTGGTTCTGTTTGGTAAATTGAGCACTAAACCAGGCTTTCTTTTGTTGGAGAGGGCCCTCCTGCACCCTTGTGGCAGTAGAGTGCAGTTGGGACTCATCTGATTGAAGGCTGCTGGCATAGGGCTCACTTATGAGCTTTTTTATTGATTAAATTGTTTAATCCAGTTTGCTCATTGCTTTAACACAGTTCTACAGAGTTAGATGACCAGCCACTGCTCTGCTGTATTAATCTGTGCAGTCCAAGAAATCTGTTGCATTCTGCTAACCATAAGTACAATTTTATACTGTATTTTTTACTTTTAAACCATGTTTTTGTTATATTGCTGATTTTTTAAAAACTGTTCTTGCTGATTTGTTGTACTTTTTGTCTGCTGTAGCAAACACTAGATTCAGACCTGCTGAATCTAGTTATGTTTGTTAAATTGAGAACTAAACTAGGCTGTCTTTTGTTGGAGAGGGCTCCCCCTGTACTCTTGTGGCAGGAGAGTGCAGTTAGGACTAATCTGATTGAAGGTTTCTGGCACAGGGCTCAGTTTTGAGCTTTTTTTATTGGTTAAATTGTTTAATTCAGTTTGCTTACTGTTGCTACATAAGCCCCATGTTTGCACAGGTTTGCACTTGTTTTAATACAGCTCCACAGGGATAGGCGACCAGCCACTACCCTGCTGTACTCATCTGTTTATGAGTAATACACAGTGCATCATCGCACACTATTGCAAAGTGGGGTAACCACTGGTGGTTATACAAACTTCAGTAAGATAAATTTTCCCTTAGTAGCTGCCCGTGATGTAGCCAAGAAGTCCTTAAACTGTGCTTATCTGCTCAGGGAGCACCTCAGCTGCACTTTTGCCCCTTAAACAGTCCCAAAACCACTAAATCTACAATAGTATCATACCATTTAGAGAATCTCCACTAGTATAGACCCTTTATAGAGCACCCCATTAGTATAGACCCAGTTTAGAGCACCCATTTATACCATACACCTCCATTTTATGAAACAACATTTAACCTAGCATTATGGATGGTGAGTTTCCCTCCATTTCTCCCACCACCTTGATTGACATGGTTATCCTGAGGCAGTGTAGCAACTGCCTCATGTACACTGACAAGCCTCTATTCCTAAATCACCCAAGTACAATTTATAAGAGATGCATCTACATTAAGAATCTGGAAACCTTACTCTCTTGTGCACAGAGCAGTAACACTAAACAGGATATTAGCTCACATACTACACCTCCTATGCAAACCATGCACTCAGCACATAAACCATCATATGTGGAGGTACTCACCTGAAACCTATCTAAACACCAGATACATTCCAAACACAAACATGCAACACCTAATGCACCTAATACAGCACCTATAGCACTCAGTACACATAAAAACACAAGCACCAGTGTCTCACTAAATCAGACCCTAAGGCAAAGCACATCTAAACTTAATTTTTTAGTCATAGGTGACTCCATTGTGAAACACACAGATGTCCCACTCACCAGGTTGGACAAGGAGAAGGTTAGGGTCAGCTATCTATTGGGTGCCAGAATCCATTAGATCACACATGCACTCGAGTCTCTAAACAAGTACTATTATGACACTCCATCATAGTACATGTTGGTGTGAATGATTCGAGATGTACCTCACTAGGCTATATGAAGACAGATATGATTGAGCTCTATGAATGTGTCCCAGGCAGGTATGTCCCTAGTCTTCAGCAGCATTCTACCCTCACATAAGATGATACCACAATATAAAAAATATGATTGATTTCAACAATTGTCTTAGTTTCTGGTGTCATTCTAAGGGGATCCAGTTCCTGTCAGCCTGGGAACATATGGCTGATAGACCACACTGCTTTGCCAGAAATGGTCTTCACCTGTCACCTCTAAGCTTTTAGTTACTGGCTAAGGTACTTACCTCCCCCATAGTGACTTTTAGGCAAGGTCTCAAGAACAACATTTCTGATGTGAAAGTATCACTCACAAATAAATTAAAGGACATGCTGCTAAACCCTAGGAGTTTAAATCAGAAACTGCACTCTCTGGAAGCACTCATCTCCCTGGAGGGTGTTGTCATCTGTGCAGCCACATAAACTTGGTTCAGGGCCGCAGAGCGGACCCCGATCTTGCAAAGCTACAATGCCTTTCACACATTCAGACTGCAAAATGAAAATGTGAGAACCAAAGGAGGAGGTGTACCAATCTTTATCAAAGATAAATGCACCTCTAGACTGGATAGACAAGAAAACTGTATGGAGTTACTCCAAGTTCAACTAACTGTGGGTAAGACAGCCCTTCAAGTCATTATTAGCTATAGGCCCCTTCAATGAACCAAGATACCTCCGTTGTTTATTTGGACCTACTTGAGTGAATCAAATTACAATCAAACACTCTAGTCATGAGTGATTTTAACTATTCCTCCATTGACTGAGAAACTTGTATGAGTATCAACATGCTCGCACAAAGATTACTGGACTTTGTTAACACTAATGCCCTGGAACAAATAGTACGCAACCCCACAAGGGGCTCAAATATTCTCAACCTGGTACTCACCAACATGGGTGAATGTTGCACCACCCAAGTATAGGACCCTCACTGGTAAAATCTGATCACAAATCAGTCACATTTGAAGTAGCTATAAAGCCTAAACCCCTCTTAGGTAAAATCAGGTGAAAAAATGTCATCAAGGCTAATTATACCCTCCTAAAGGATGGTATAAATAATTTCCAAACTCCTGTTCCCACCGCTAACATTTATAACTATACTAAGGTATACACAAATGCCCTGTTGAAACACTTATACATACTGTATATATTAACACAACTGTACCTAATAGGATCAAAACAAGGTCTTCAAGAAAAAACAAGACTCCCTGGTGGACATGTAGCATTAATAAATTATACAAGAGGAAGACGTTGCTGTCAAAGAGTAAAAAAGAGAGGTCCCAGTACTGGAAAAACACCATCCTTTGCTCGAACAAACAAATAAGACAACTTGTAAAATCCTGTAAGGGCAACTTCAAAAACAATTTAGTAACCATAGCTAAGGATAAACATAAGGCATTCTTCAGCTATATCCGTAACCTAAAAGGTGGGATCCAGACATCTGCTAAACTAACTGTGGATGGCATCACATACACACTGATCCTGTGAAAATAGCTAACATATTAGCTTAGAGGTTTGCCAAAAATTTCACCCCCTTTCCCTCTAAACATTCCAGAAAGCATTCCCTCTACATCTCCCCCACCTTGAATCTCTAAAGAGCAAGTCATTAATTGTCTTTCCAAGGTGAAAAACGCAGTCTCCATGGGACTAAAAGGCATCCCAGGTTGCATTTTTAATGGTATAAAACATGAGTTAACAACTCCATTAGGTGCTCTCTTTTTAGGATGAAAATGTAGTTATTTGCTGAGCATTAATGTGACCTGCTTTGTGGATTTTATGTAATATGGTGCCTTTGGAACAATAAATTTACTTTATTTTATTTGTCGAGTACTGGTCGTCCTTCCTGGGTGCCCGTTTACACTTTGTTTTTAGTTTTCTTTTTTCTTGGGCACTTTTCCTTCATGGATTTATCCTTATAAATAAGGATATAGGTGATCTCCAAATCCTTGATCTGACATTTGGTTTTGTCAAAGGCAGGTCATGCATTTTAAACCTGGTGGACTTCTTCAAAAATATCACCAAAACCATAGATGAAGGCAAATCTGTGCATACAGTCTACCTTGACTTGACAAGGCCTTTGACAAAAATCCCACATTTGAGCATCATTGATAAGCTCTCCCAGTTGAATAGCAAGTATATTAATTGTACTTTGACTTAGGAATGGGGTCCATTCCCTTCATGATATTAGAAACTCAAAAGACTTTGAGAAATTATAAAACAAGATTGAATGTCAACCCTTAAGTTATCGGGAGGGTTGCTAACTGACTCACTGGCAGATCACACTCAGTGAAAGTTAGGGACTTTACCTCAACCAGCAGACCTGTCAGGGCTCAGTGCTGTATCCCGTATTGTTTGTAATATACTTCTCAGAGGTTCAGGCCAAAACAGAGGGGCTATAGGTGACTAAGTCTACTGATGACTACAAATTAGGTGTGATCATTGAATCCCCAAATGGTGTTGATATACTTCAAGAGGGACTTACACAAACCAATGATTGGTGCTAAAGCAATGGACTCAAACTTGAGGCAAAAAATGCATTATCATCCCCTTCGGTAAAAACAGTATCCCTGCAGACTATCATATACATAATAATACCCTAAGTAACAACTCAGTAGTGAAAGACTTGGGAACACAAGTTGACAGTAGCCTAAACTCTGACCACCATGTGTCTACTGTGGTAAGGGAGGCATTCTACATTCCACACCTCTTTAGCAAAGGCATTCTCTCAAGAACAAAAGAGGTCATAACACCCCTGTACTCGACCCTCATCAGGCCAATAATTGAGTACAATGCTCCCTTTGGTATGTACCTTAGCAGGCATCTGCAGCAACTTGAGAGACCTCAGAGATTTCTAACCAAGAAAATTCAGTCTCTCCAGCACGTCATACATTGACAGACTGAAGTCACTGACACTGTACTCAGTAGCATACAGACTACTTAGAGAACAATCTTGGACATAAACCTAATGGAAATGCTCCACATCCATAAGTCAAATGGGACAAGGGTCACCCACTCCAGGGACCTTAACCTGGCCTGTGCCAAAAATAGGACCTGCTGGAGAGAGAGATATGTCTCTCAGAGGTTGTCACTCCTCTGGAATAGACTACCAGTTCACATCAAACAAAGCCCCTCTATGACCCTGTTTAAGCATAGCATGGATGACAGGATGGGAAACAGTAAATTACTTCCAGGGATTTCACCTATGACCCTCCCAGATATGGGCAATAGTTACTAACTAAGATCGCAAATTTAGGCAAGATCCTTTCTATTGGGTTTCTCTAGTATTATATTGGGTACACACAGCTAGGCTTATAAATGCCTTGGGACAATAGCTCAGTAACCACCTATGAACCTACGTAAGTTTATCTCAGAAGAAAACTGAAAATAAAACAAGATTATGCCACATATTGACAGATATATTGAAAATGTAGTAAAATTGTGATATAAATATACCTTTGGTATAGCAAATTCATCTTTTATCAACTTATTCAATTTCAGGGATGCAGTAGAACCTAACCCAGCATTCATTTGGTAGAAGGCAGAGATATTATTCCTAGATGGGATGCCCATCCATCGTAGAATGCACACATAGACACATATAAGCACGGGCACACACAAATGCATGCAGACTAACATACATACATACTGTATGCACCATTTCACCTACAGTTCTGCTTTGGGATATATAACAAAATTTGAGGACCTATTAGAAATCTATAGAGGAAGGATATGCAAACACCACACTAGGCCAAGTATCAAACAGGAGAACCAAGAACTGTGAATTAGCAATAATAGCCATTATTTTATTTCTTTATACATTTTGTCCCTTTACATGGGTTACCCTAGAGCACTGTCAGATTAAGTTAGTTGCTCAAAGTCACACAGCAAGCAAATAGAGGTGAGGAGAATCAAACCCTGCTCCTTAGTTTAAAGGAAGATTCTTAGTCCTCTGTGATAACTGCCACTGTGCTGACATGTTGCATCAAATGATTCCTTACAGTTTTTCTTGCTGTGTTTATTTTCAGTCTGATGGCAGTTTTCCTACAGAGAATTAGTTTTGTTAGCTGTGGCCCTGGTTAGTATCTGTTATAACTAAAAATATATATAAATGCCTCATAATTTCCACAAATTGCTTGCTGTGCATTAGTCTTACTGAAGTATTTCATATAGTAAAGGAATTATGTTTTCCATATATGCCACAAGGATTGACTTTTCATTGTTTGGCATTCATACCTTGCACTGAGAAACATCATTACAAGAACTTGCTAAAAGTAATATATTTGAAACGGTGCTTAGATTCATAAAAGTTGCAGTATTTGAGAAAATAAGCTGATATAATGCAAACCTCTTGCTGTTTTTATGGAGGACTACAGGACAGTTCTATTTCTTTCCTGTTTTAATTATAGTAAAAGATGATAATGTGCATTCTTCACTATTGCTATTTTAGTAACAATAAAATATCATGTATCTCAATTAAGTAATGTTATAAGAAATGTTACTGTATACGTGAATGTTTACTCAAGACATTGCTTTTTATATTGTTTTACTGGACATGTAGTATTTAAAACAAGAATGAAGGTGTAAAGGTTCTGCTATCCTTTATAGAGAGGTAGAATTATAATTTTCTAATAGTTATTGATGAGTGAGCAGCTTGGAGACATATCTAGTTTCAGATATACAAATACAACAAATAAATGGTTTAAAGTGTCCTGTCCCATTTATTTCTCATATCTGCATCGCAGTTGTGTCAGATTTTAATAGGGCTTTGAATTCTCAAGGGTCAGTGCTAAAACTTTTGATGTAGCTAGTTATTTCAGCCAACACCATTAGACCTAGCATTTTGTAACTGTCCCTTGATAATTCTTGTAAGAACACAAACAAGTAAGAGTGTCCAAAGACATTTGTAAGGTCAGACTGTGGCAGAAAGTGTTGCGATTTTATCCTAGAGATTGATGTTGGTTTCATCTGTTTTGATTCTTTTGCAGTATATATATATAATGTTCTTGGAGTCACTGATAATGTGATAGATCAAGCTAAAAGTAAACTGTCACTGCACTTTATGCATGGCAGTGTAGTTTTATGTGATGCAACAATAAATCAATTGATGCATTAAATGTTTGTAAACCTTTAAGTCTGTATGTGTGGCGTTTAAAGAAAACTGTAGATGAAGCAGTGAAATAAGCAAATTATGCAAAATGTTTGCTAAAAAACATCTTAGCTGTGAATATGATCATACATACAAAATTAAATGTGATTAAAACATAAATTATTCAGTAATTAAAGGGGATATAGCTGCTTTTGTTCTTTTTATGAATATTTAGGTAAGTTCTATTCTTGCATGGAAAATGCAATTAGAACAAATCTATTTTTAATGATATGCACTTGTCTGGAATTTACTCTGGCAAAGGGGTGCTTCATGTTTTCGAATGTAAAAATAATATAGATACTATTTTAGTGATGAGAAATTAAATTGTTTAATATTTCCTTTTAAAGGAAATGGTGAAAATATCATTTATATGATGCTGGAAACAATTATTATGAATCTATTATAATTACAATTATAATTTCAAAATTTCACTCCTTCCATGATGTTTTGAATACTAACATTCTTCCAGCTGACTTCTGAATAGTGTCACATGAAGTGCATCTTCTTCAGTTATCGACAAGTCATTTAACAGAGCTTGCAGATGATGTCCCATGACAACACTATTATTGTTCAAGATCATGAGCGTAATTCCATATGTAATAAAGCCTCATTAGGCCTCTCACATTGAATGTACAGTAACATGAAATGTAATGTGACATAAAAAATGAGCTTAGATGGAAGCATTTCACATTGTTTCTGTGTGTGTGCCTATAGATGGATAGATGGATAGATAGATAGATAGATAGATAGATAGATAGATAGATAGATAGATAGATAGATGGATCCATAGATAGATAGATAGATAGATAGATCGATAGATAGATAGATAGATAGATAGATAGATAGATAGATAGATAGATAGATGGATCGATAGATAGATAGATAGATAGATAGATAGATAGATAGATAGATAGATAGATAGATAGATAGATGGATCGATAGATAGATAGATAGATAGATAGATAGATAGATAGATAGATAGATCGATAGATAGATAGATAGATAGATAGATAGATAGATAGATAGATAGATAGATAGATAGATAGACAGATATAGGGTCAATAGTGAAAAATCAAATATCACTAATTCAACATTTCAATATATCAAACCCACTAAATTGAAATACACACAAACACAACGCTCATACATACATCAAACGACATAGACAAAAATAGTGATGTGAGGGTGCTGCCCCACCACACCCTCCAGTAATTAAATCTACTATCTCCAAGGTTGCACAGCAGATGGGAATAAGAAAAAAAATCCTTACCCCACCTGTAGTGATTTCACACTAACAGTCAGCAGCTCACCTGGCACCAAAATCCCATTCACACACAAGTGGATACATTCACACACATCCATGCATTCAAACATATGAAATATATCTTCTTCGGTTATCCACAAGTCGTGTGTGTGTGTGTGTGTGTGTGTGTGTGTGTGTGTGTGTGTGTGTGTTGTTTTAAGCTTTGGAAAAGAAAGATTAATGATAAGAGATACCCTCAAAGCAGTTGTACATTTAGAATTATTCAGTAAACATGTAATCATGTAACCCTGTATATCTGTAATAACCATGTTCTAAATAAGAACATGTGCAATTATAGAATACAGGTAAATAAAGTACAAACATTAATAACAAATAAAAATATTTACTAAAATTTACTTAGTTTTCAATCAGACAGTACTTAATGAACAAATCAAAATATTTATCAGAAATATGTTAAAAGTTGCAACATCACATACTTTCATAAATACCTTTGCTGTTTAATTTTTGTACTACCTTCATGATAGAGGGGAAACATAAAACTTTAAGGAAGAGAAAAATGTGACCTTTTAAAAATAGTCAACTCCAGAAAGTTCCCTGGGTAAATAATGCACATGGTTTTATCAAATTAAGTCAGCTTAAAATGATAGATGGTTTGTTTCAAACATAATACAGCCAGCTATATTTTCTTTGTATAAATGCACAGATGCAGAAAACATCAATCTGCACTTTCGTATAAAAGCATAGTGAACAGAAAAGCAGACTTGCATTTGTTCAACATGCTTGTAAGTATTATTTTATTATATAATGGTTAGAGCAGCATCTTATTTAACATTCTGCGTTCATAAGTTATTGGATTTTTTTCAACTTAAAATAGTTGTCTTTTTTATATCTAATAATGACTATATTGCATACAATTTAATGAAAAAATATACAACATAGGACTTAGGAGGTTACTAGGCTAATAGCCCTAGGGCCTTACAAGCATAGCCAAGTGCAACCCCTGTTCTCAAGAATATTAAGGTATTAAGTGGAACTAAGTCAACCATTACTGCACCTGTCTGACAGAGACACAGGAGAAACTTCCAAGGTAAATTTGTGGTTTCCCATTCAATCATCCAAATTATGCTTAAATAGGGTCAGCAAGGGGCTCTGCTTCACCTGAACTGGAAGTTTGTTCCTGAGGAGAAATTAACTCTGTGAGACATATCTGTCTCCCCAGCAAGACCTGTTGATGTCACATACTAGGTTGAGTTCCCAGTCTGTCAATGTATGACATATGCTGAAGACCCTGAATTTTCTTTGTAAGAAACCTTTGAGGTCTTTTCAGTTGCTGCAGGTGCCTGGTAAGGTACATACCAAAGTTAGCATTGTACTCTATTGTTGGCCTGATGAGTGAGGCGTACAAGAGGGTTATAACCTCTTTTATTCTGGATGCAATGCCCTTACTTATGAGGTGAGTGCAGTAGAAAGCCTTTGTTAGCACTGTAGAGACATGGTAGTCAAAGGAAAGGTTGCTGTCAACCTATGTGCCCAAATCTCTCACTACTGATTGCAAGTTTAGGGTGTTGTTATTAATGTGGTAATCTGCAGGTATGTTGACCTTGCTGAAGCGGATAATAATGCATTTTTTTGCATTGAGATTTAGCCCATGACTTTGGCACCAGTCATTCATCTGTGTAATCCCCTCTTGTAGGATGTTGACATCATCTGGGGACTCGATGACTGTACAAAATTTATAATCATCAGCAAACTTTGTCAGCCATAGAACTTGTGTTTTAGCCTGTAAATTTGAGAAATAGATTCTAAACAATAGAGGCCCCAGCACCAAACCCTGTGGAAAATACAGGTCTGCTGGCGGAGGTAGAGTCACCTATTTTGACTGTGTGCATTCTATTGGTGAGCTAGTTTGCAACCCACGTGACAATATATGGGTTGATCTCTGGCTGGGTGAGTTTATCAATGATGCCTGAGTAGGGAATAGTGTGAAAGGCCTTTTTCAGGTCCAGGTAGGCCATATGCATGGATTTGCCTTCATCCAGAGCTTTGGTGACTGGCTCAAAGAAGTCCACCAAGTTCAAGAAGCAGGATCTCCCTTTAACAAAGCCAAACAATATTGAGTTGAGCATTTGAAGGTCTCCTATATCTTTGTTGATAAGGCCCATGATTATTCTTTCCATAGTCTTGCAAATTATGATGGTCAGGCTTATGGGTCTATAGTTTCCAGGGTCTGTGGAGGTGCCTCCTTTATGTAACGGGATGATGTTTGCAGTTTTTCATTCAGCAGGTACAAAACCAGTGATTAGACTGTGGTTAAAGAGAGTACCCAATGGTGCAGCTAGTTCCTGTTTTAATCCATTTAGAAAAAACAGCCAGGGATATTATCAGGTTCCATAGAGGCTGGAGTTTTGACTTTGGAGAGAGCATTTATGACCTACTCCTTGGAGATACTAGGTGGAGAGCAGGTGGTAGGGAAGCTTTGGGGGATATGTGGTGAGGACAGGTTTGAGTAGTTGTCACTGAACCTGTCAGCTATCAGGTTGACTATTTCTGTGGGTTCAGTATATGTGGTGCCATTAACAACCAGTTCTGTGCAGATCTGGGTTTTTCCTTTAAGGTTTATGAGGTAGCTAAAGAAGGCCTTATGGTTATAGATAGTGAAGGAGGCTAATTTGGATTCATAGTTAGCTTTAGAATGCTTTACAAGGTGTCTTATTTGCTTGTTTAAGCCAAAGAGGGAATTATTCCAATTTAGAGACTGTTCCTTCCTGCTTTTAGACAGCAAATTCTTTTTCTTATTGTATAACCTGTTAATGGTGGGTGTCCACAAGGCAGGCTTGTTCTTTCTTGAGGATTTTGTTTTCATCCTATCAGGTATGGCTGAGTCAATACATTTGTATAGATAACAGCAAAATCCACTTCCAGCAGCTCACAGCAGAGTCTCCAAATGTTCAAAATCCACAGTCTTTCTTAAAAATGTTTATTAGGTAAGCGCTTTCACAAACAGTAAGTTTGCTTCCTCAGACCTTAATGAAAAAACAGCCATGAAACTCAGACTTATAACCTCCCATACATTTAAAACAGCCTATCACTAGTCATTTCTAATTAGCAACAAGCAACCCATCCATTGTCAAGTTACATAGAGAAAATACAGACATTAAAAATACAGACATTAAAAATAAAGGCTATGAAAATAACAGGCAATGAAACTCCATTAATAATAAAAATACTAAATCACAGGATTCCACACTATTTCACCTTATTCCTTAATCTTTTATTTTTCAGCTTTGATGTGATAGGTGGTCATTGAGTCCCTTCCCCAGATGTGCACTAAATTTTATTATCCATTTTAATTCTCCTTCTTCAGTGATGTTATTAATGTTCCCTAACCTGATATTTTCATGAATGGGTTACTTGTTGCTAATTAGAAATGACTAGTGACAGGCTGTTTTAAATCTAAGGGAGGTTATAAGTATGAGTTTCATGGCTGTTTTTTCATTAAGGTCTGAGGAAGCAAACTTACTGTTTGTGAAAGCGATTACCTAATAAACATTTTTAAGAAAGACTGTGGATTTTGAACATTTGGAGACTCTGCTGTGAGCTGCTGGAAGTGGATTTTGCTGTTATTTACTTGGTTTGTTACTATACAGCAGCTTTCTTCTGTGTGGATTTCTGATCTTTATTTTGTGTTTTTTGCTGTCTCCACCTGAAGCATGACAGAGGGACAGATAAGACTGAGCACTGGAGGTAACCCCCAGATGATTTATGAAATTGGAACTTCTCTAACTGAGTTGCTAGGGGTAATGGACAATTCCCTTCTGGATAATATAACAGTGAGTACTGTTCAAGAGAATACATTAAATACCGAGGATATGCAGACAGTACTTAATGTTACTACATGGTTAGAAATTACTTTTTTCACTTAAAAAGACTGCAGTACCAGAGATTACATTTTGAAGCATGTGGCAGGATGCATATAATACCATGAGAGTTGCTTGTACTAGTCATGCTGACCTATGGTGACTCTCATCCTGACCTGCTGGCCAAATGGCAGCAGATAAACCTTGAGACAAGCCATGTTTATATGAGGCTGCTTATAGACCATTTTACACCTATAGAGGAGCAATTGGGTATAGAAATACAGCAGCAATATGACACTATTCAACAGATTTTAGGCTCAGAGGGAGCGGAGATTCGTACCAGGAATATTATGAAGCATGTTAGGCTATATGAACGTAAACTAATACAACAGAAGAGAGCAAAGATACAGAGTGATTGCCAGAACTTTGAGAAGGGGCAAGTCTTTGCATGGCCTAAATCTAGACTTGCTCAGCCCAATAATGTTTCAAATACTGACAATCTTGTAAGGAAAGGACAAAGAGGTACGCAGGTTACCTCGGTGGAAAATATTAATGTTCAGCTGAATACTGTGAATGATGAAGTAAACCCACAACTCATGACCAACAAGGAGCATGTTTTAAGCTCACCAGCAAATGAGGGACCCTTGTTGTATAATACACCAATTGGGGAGAGTGTTAGAGAAATAGAACACCCATTGAGTGAGCATAGGGGGCATCCTCAGTATTGGTGGTGAGACCAAAAACTTCAATGTATAATAAACCTTTTTTGCTGCCCTTACCAATCAGAATGAAAAGGAAGCAGTCCTTAGATGGCTCAGATCCTCGGAAGAGCAGGAGAAGGAATGAGCCGCAAGATGTCAACATGATACAGAGAATGTGGAACCAGGTGAAACGGACTTGATATGGAATATTTCCAAGAGGCATTTAACTGACTGTGAACGGTCTGTACTGAACAGAGGACTTTCTTTTATTCCTGCCCAATCGGCTGATATAGCAGACGTCCTTATTGACTGTCAGTTATTTTTACATAATGTACAGCTTAAAATGATGTTTGGGGCAAATTATACTGCTGACAGTAAAATTTAAACAAGGAACAGAAGTCAGCATTGAAAGCACTTGAAAATTATATGTCAACTGTAATATGACCAGCATATAAAGGGGGTCTAATAGTGATCATGGACAGGCCATATTATTTCCAATGCATGAATGAAATGTTGCAAGATGAAAAGACTTATAAGATTATAGATGTCAATGTGATAAATGAAATCAGGGACAACATGTTAAACATTTTAATGGAAAGTGTTAATAATGAAACTATAACCAAAGATTTGTTCAGATATTTTATGTTAGATCAACCACTTATTCCATCTCTACAAGGACTACCTAAGATCCAAAAAGATCCCTATGCCCCACCATTTAGACCTGTAGTAGCTGGTGAGGAATGGTTAACAGAGCCACTATTCATTTATGTGGACAAGCAATTAAAACCCGTGTTACAGGCTCATGAGTATATTTTATAGGATAGTAAACAATTCTTACAGGAATTATATGACTTCACCAAATGTGATGTGAATGGGTAATGTGTTGCTAGTGACCATGGATGTGGTATCACTGTTCACAGTGATACTCAACAGAGACGCAGTAAGAACAGTGAAAAGTTTTTTGAGAAAAAAGGAGATGTGTTCTACTGGACAGATCGATATATTATGTGACTTACTAGGAATGATTTTAGAAAGCAATGCATTTGTCTTTGATGAGAAATACTACACACAAGTATCTGGTGTGGTAATATGGTTATGACAGAGTAGGAATTGGCATGCATGGTACCACATCCTCTAGCAAGGTTATGTATACAGTTTTACAGACACTTTGTAGATGACCTTTTCATTTTATGGAAAGGGAGTGTAACTCAGCTTAAGAATTTTGCAGATGACATTAACACCAGCAATGAATTTTTAAAGTTCACCTTGAAATATTCAGATAGAAATATTGAATTTTTAGATGTTGAGATTAACATTGACACACTAGGGCAGCTACATTCTGATAGATTTATGAAGACTTGTCAACGTGTGGCCTGTGTCCATAGGACAAGTATGCACCCCCCCCCCACACACATTTTCAATAACGTTGTCAAGGGCCAAACAATAAGATGCTCCAGACTGGCAGATAGAGACAGTCAGTATGAGAAGCAAATTATTAAACTAGAAAAAGATTTTGTCAACAGGGGTTATAACAAGGAGCAGGTCAGGCAGGTCTGCCAAGCTACTAAATGTATGAGAAATGATAGAGCTAAACCTTATTTTTCAGTCCATAGGGCATCTGGTAACACTAGGATATTTGATAGTAAAAGAAGTGTTCCCCGTGTCTTACTTACACTAGGGATAGCAAAGTATTGCATGATAATTTTGTTAGGAATTGGCATATCCTTCAGTTACATCATAAAGTGGCAGAGCTAGTGGGGAATAGACCATGGATGGTATATAAGAACATGAAGAAGTTGAGGCATAGGTTATGTTATCCAAAAATGGACTCCGTTAGTTCCTATACCTAAGGGTATGGGTACAGTTAAATGTGGTCAATGCAATTTTTGTGAATATATCCAAGAAGGGACAGCATTTATACATCTTGACACTGGTAGATGTTATCTGTTAGAGATAGATGCCAACTGTAACTCTAGGAATTTGGTCTGCCTTGCCTGTTGTTGCACTTGTGCATCATTCTATATCAGGAAAACAAATAGAAGGCTAAGGGAGAGAATACGGGACCACAGGTATTGCTTGAGGAGGGGGCATGTATATAGTGCTGTAGCCAAACACATTTTGGAACTAGGCAGTCAGCACCATTTTAAGTTCAGTGTCTTGGAGATTTTACATGAAAATATCAGGTTAGGGAACATTAATAACAATCACCGAAGAAGGAGAATTAAAATGGATAATAAAATTTAGTGCACATCAGGGGAAGGGACTCAATGACCACCTATCACATCAAAGCTGAAAAATAAAAGATTAAGGAATAAGGTGAAATAGTGTGGAATCCCATGTCTTAGTATTTTTATTATTAATGGAGTTTCATTGCCTGTATTTTTAATGTCTGTATTTTCTCTATGTAACTTGGCAATGGATGGGTTACTCGTTGCTAATTAGAAATAACTAGTGACAGGCTGTTTTAAATCTAAGTGAGGTTATAAGTATGAGTTTCATGGCTGTTTTTCATTAAGGTCTGAGGAAGCAAACTTACTGTTTGTGAAAGCACTTACCTAATAAACATTTTTAAGAAAGACTGTGGATTTTGAACATTTGGAGACTCTGCTTTGAGCTGCTGGAAGTGGATTTTGCTGTTATTTACTTGGTTTGTTAATATACAGCAGCATTCTTCTGTGTGGATATTTTATCCTTATATTTGCATAGATGCTTATACAAGGCATTGGTGTAAATCCCAGTACAGTTGTCCATGTCATCCATGAGGGCAGGGCTATGAAGCTATTAATGCTGTCACATGTTTGGTTGTAATTGGCTTTGGAGAGGTTTTTTAGTCTAGTTGCTGCTAACATGGGGTCAGATGTTATTGTTACTAGTAATGAAACTGATGTATGATCAGACATCACTAGGAAGGGCTGCACACATAGGGTGGTGCAAAGATCACCCATGTTAGTGAGCCCCAGTTGCAGAATGTTTGGGCCCCTTGTGGGGATGCCACCCAACTGGTCCAGGGCATTGGAGTTGATGAAGTCCAAGAACTTTTAGGCAAGTGTGTTTGTACATATATAATTTACCCAATCTATGGATGGGTAGTTAAAATCACCTAAAAGCCAGGGTGTTTGGTTGTATCTTGAGCAATTCAAGTAGATCCAAGTATGCAGTTTGGGTATCCTGGTTCATGGAGGGGGCCGTGTAACTGGAAATACTCAAATATAGAATGCAACAAGAAACACCTAGCCAAGCTTGAGTTTTTACTGTGTGATACCTTAAACTTGATGTAATAGAGGACTACATGATATATGCAAATGACCCTTAAGAACATGACATTTTTCAGCTATATAGCTGCTGATTATCAATGACTATTTATTTTCCTTCATATACCACTTGAAGCTTTTTCACCTCAGGCCTCTGCTGAAAAAATGTAGTTAACTACCAAATAAAATAAAAATTAATAACAATAAAGTTAAAGCCAACTTATTATAAATACATAGATTTCTACCTTCTTATAACCTTGTCAGTACAGCTCAAGTGAATTATTAAGCTATGTTTTAAAAACACAAGTTCTTTATACATAGCTGATGTTCATTGTCATTAAGGTATCTGCAAAATATCCCAACTAACATCAAAATCCAAAAAGTAAAAAGGTCATGCAGACAAATCAATTAGAAAAACCTAGCCAAGCTAGAGTTTTCACTGTGTGATAACTTTAACCACTTGTAATAGAGGCCCATGGGATACATGCAAATGACCCTTAAGACATAACGTGTTTCAGTTATATGGCTTTTGAATGTCCATGACTTTTTCCTTTTTCCTTTTAAGACTTTGTGGATAAATACAGCCCATTGGAGCCAAACCCCATTAGCTGTGGACATGCACGTTTTGGCCTTCTTATGACATTGTCTGTCCTTAAGGGTCATTTGCATATATCCCATGGATCTCTCTTATAAGAGGTTTAAGGTATAACATGGTGAAAAATGTAGATTGGCTAGGTTTTTTTTTTTGTAGTTTTTTTACTAATTGGTTTGTCTGTGACCTTTTTATTTTTTTTATTTATTTTTTATGTTAGTTGGGATATTTTACAGATACCTTTATGGCAATGGACATCAGTTTGGTATAAAGACTTTGTGTGCCAGACTTATAAACAGTCCACTTCTGTGGAGGTCATAAGAAACATGTATGTGTATAACTAATTTAGCTGAAAAGATGTTAAAGTTGTAGATATTTAGACTCTATGCAATTAAAATACCTCATAAGAGTAATTTGTGTATATTCTAGAGACCTATAATACAAAAGGTTTAAGGTATAATAGAGTGAGGTATTACACAATGAAAATTCTAGTTTGGTTAGATTTTTTTTGTAGCTTTTAGAAATTGATATCTCTGTGTGACTTTCTTACTTTTTGGTTTCAATACAGAATGCAGGTACATATTTTATAACCATGCCCACTAAGATGATAGAGGTAAGATGTAGGCCAGTATTTGTAGTCATTTGCGCAAATGCAGTGGGGATAGCCATGATGATTGTGAGTGAGTGTACCTAAGGCTTGCTTCATAGAGGTCGTGTATGCTAATGCACAGTGCCATAAGTATAATGACACGCAAATGAGAAATTGTGTAACGCAGTGTATGCTAATGAAGTGCTCTTGCAATTTGTAGCTCAGAATCCACTCCATATGTACATCCATTTTTAAAAGCATTACTGTACCTCTGATATCTGCTTTGCAATCCATGAACTTGCCCCAAGCAATCACTTCAGTAGTTTGTCCAAGTATGCACAAGCACTAAAATGACACAAAATAAATTACTTTGCCCAATGATCACTTCAGCATTCTATGTATGCACAAGACTTTCACTGAGACATAAGTTCATAAGTGTTAACTTGGCTAATGACACCAAGGGCCTTTCTAAGCCTAGCCATACATCCCAAATCTTTTAACAAGTTCTTGTACCCTTGTTAAGTATAAACAGGGCTTGGGAGATGAAACATTTACAAGCACGGGCCTAGGAGATGAACCATTTCAAGGTTGCCTGTGTCAATTAGGGACATAGGTGCCAAACCAGGGATGAATGTCCTGTTTCCCATCCTAATCTTACACTTGAATTGGGTTAGGGAGGAGCTTTACTTCACATGGATGGGGAGTTTGTTCCAGAAAATGGGTATTCTCTGGAATACATACCTGTCTCTCCAGCAGGTCCTATTGATATCACAGGCAAGGTTTAAGTCTTCAGAATGAGTAATTCTAGTGCTTTTTGTTTTGTGGATAGGCAAGAGGTCCACCAGGGTGGGAAAAAAGAAGAAACTACACAGCTGAAAATACGGAACACATTGTTTACTGCAAAACACTCAGTAAAAATCAAAGTTAGCGCTTTCATAAGGTACACAGACCAAACTTCATCAGACAATGTGAACTTCACCACATTAAACATATATATGCAAAACCACCCCCCCACATTCATTAATTAGTTACAATGAATACAAAATTTAAACCAAGCCTATCAGCTTAAAAAGAACTGTTAGTTCAATTGTAAATAAAAAATGAATACATATGAAATTCACAAAAAACTAAATTAATTATAAAAATATGTATATAAAAAAAATCACAAAATATGACTGTTTATACTATAATTGCATGACAAGTCATATATATACATAAATGAAATAAACACATCCATGTTATATATAAAAAATATATAATAAAAAAAAAAATATATATATATATATATATATATATATATATATTATCTATCCAACACCCTGAGCTTCAATTTACTACTAATGGAAATAGCATCATTTTTGCATGTATGTGTATGTATATATATATATATATATATATATATATATATATATATATATATAGATATGACTTGTTATGCAGTTACAGTATAAACATTCATATTTTGTGATTTTTTTATATACATATTTTTATAATTAATTTAGTTTTTCATAAATTTCATATGTATTCATTTTTTATTTACAAGTATGTTTTCAGTCAATTGAACTAACAGTTCTTTTTAAGCTGATAGGGTTGGTTTAAATTTTGTATTCATTGTAACTAATTAATGAATGTGGGGGTGTGGTTTTCCATATATATGTTGAATGTGGTGAAATTCACGTTGTCTGATGAAGTTTGGTCTGTGTACCTTACGAAAGCGCTAACTTTGATTTTTACTAAGTGTTTTGCAGTAAACAGTGTGATCTGTATTTTCAGCTGTGTGGTTTCTTTTTTTTTTCTCGGTTGGTTCCTATTGTCAGTTGTTCCATCAGGGTGGGGTCTGACAATGCTTTGTGTGGCAGGCATAGATCACCCCTCAACAGCCTGTAGGAGACAGAATACAGGGATAGTGTCTTGAGGCATGTAACTTGTGCCTTGGATTCTTTTAGTGAGGAACCTCTGTGGACTTTCAGTTGTTGGATGTGCCTAGTTAGGTACATAGTAAAGGAGGGCATTGTCAATGATAACCTGATGAATGCTGAATACAGTGGAACAATGACTTCTTCCTTGGACCTAGATGCCAGATAGGTTCATAAAAATAGGGTTATAGGTTCATAAGTAAATATTAGGCTAATTGAATTTGTGGAGCATTTTAAACCTAGCCAATCTCTGTTAGTGAGAAGCAAACTCTGTACGTCTTGTTTGGGATGTAAATACCTTAACCATTATGCCGACCCATACATACATCATAAACCATGCATCGTGCATAAATGAATGATTTCCCTCAGCAACCCCTTCAGTATTTTGACCGACCATGCACAAACACTTCAGTTACACCAAAGGAATGATTTACCCAAAGACCCCTTTAGTAGTTTATCCATGTACACACCAGCACTTCAGTACATTAAATGAATGATTTCCCCCAGCAACCCCTTCCATAGTTTGTCCATGTATGCACAAGCATTTCAATGACATCAAATGAAACATTTCCCTCCATTACCCCTTCAATAGTTTGTCCAAGTATGCACAAGCAATAATGTTTATTGTATCATATTTTAGTGCTTGTCCAAGTATACACAAACACTAAAAGATAATATAATAAACATTTCATGAAATGAAGTCAGCAATTGTGCCTTCTTTTAAACGGTACAGCAGTAAATATTCTTTTTTTTTCTTTGTCACCTAATTTATTTATTTAACATTTGTTAACTGGAAAAGCCTGACTTGGAATGTAGCCAATTTTCAGCGGAGGCCTGGGATGAAACGCTCCAGATGCATGCATATTTCACAAGTACATGTGTGCTTGTTGGCATAAGTTTAGGGTTATTTATGTGTTTTGTATGCAAACGAGGCACTTTTATGTTTATATCTATGAATAGTACTAATATGCAAATGTGTAATACTCTTATCCTCAAAATAGCTCTCACCCTAACATTAATGTCTTAACCATGTTACACTTTTCCTTAGTTACCAAAACCATTCCATATTTCTGTAGTCATCCACTGCTTTTCTTTGATAACTGCTACAAACATATAAAGGACAGGATTTGGAGTACCACCCATAATTTTGATGTTTTATCAAACTACTCTCTGCCAAAAAGACAAATCAAGTTTTAGCAGTTCATTCAAATTATTGAAAAACTCCAAACTAAGTGAACCTTTAAATATTTCACCAGCCCAAAATCTGACCTAAGGCACTTATAACTATGATGCCATAGAATATTTCACCAGCCCAAAATGTGACCTAAGGCACTATATAACTATGATGCCATAAAATCATTTATCTCACTCCTTTTAAAATAACTTTGCAATCTCTCTAAGTCACATAAGAATAAATAGGACAGGCTGGAGATACAGGTATGTATTCCAGAGACTACCCTATCTCTGGAACAGGCTCCCCATCAATGTGAAGCAGAGTTCCTCCCTAATCCAATTCAAGTGCAACATGGACAATTGGATGGAGAACAGGAAATTCATCCCTGGTTTGGCACCTATGTCTCTAATGGATGCAGGCAACCTATAAATGATTCACCTCCCAGGCTTCTGCTTGTAAATGTTTCATCTCCCAAGCCCCTGTTTACACTTATCAAGGGTATCAGAACTTGTAAGAGATTTGGGATGCATGGCTAGGCTTAAAAATGCCCTTGTGGTTGTTGGCCTAGTAAACACTTATTAACCTATGTTGCACTGTACAATGCAGCAGACAAAATAATGATCTTTTCACATGTGAACATCTTATTTTAGCAAGTTATGTGAATGTAGGTCTCAGTATCTAATGTTCAGAAATAGAAACCCTACCCCAAGGACAAGTTTAATGCAGCATGCAATCCTGGCTAAAATGTTTGTTTTCATACATGTTCACAAACTGTTTGTTGGCAGTGTATACTTGAATGTACCAAGACATCAAAGCATATCCATAGCCATAATCTTACTGTTGAAGTAATAACCACATTACTAAATCATGACAGAATGAACACAGATGCATGAAATTCAAGATGGTCATGCTCTTCAAAGTGGGTTAAGTAATAGCTTTTCTCTTCTTTAGGATAACAATAGGAACATGAAATCATGCCTGTGAAAATAATTGGAAAACTCTCTTCAAGTTCAGAACACCTGTTTACACCATCCAGTGACATTATATACTGATATTTTTAAGCCGTGATTTGGCTTTCCTTTTCAAGAGATAATCATATATTTGTGTCCTTTAATTTTAAATTCCATAATGTCGGAAAGAAATTAAGGGATGAAGGAAAGGAAATGAAACAGCAGGTGCGAAGAATCTGTAAATGTGAGCATGCAATGGCAAAACTACACTTTCTGTTTACATTTCCAAGAAATATATTAAGGACTTTTATTCTTATATTTTATTTCTTAGCTAAATATCCATATCAAATCTGTAATACTTTCTCAAGGATTAGTGAATTTACTAGTGCTCTGTACAATGAATGCTGAAATTATTATGTAATATATTCTGCCATACAAAGCAGGAACAAAACTGACAGCAGTAATTAGAATAAATGGATGATGAAATATTAAAATGGTAAAAATGAGCCATTAAACTATGTCATGATGCAAATTTGTCAGGCATGCATGGGTATAGGCAAAAATGATAGCATAGTTCTTTCACCACTTGGAGAAAAATACATAGTTCTAAAAATTGCTATGAATACCCGTTTTCAAAGTAATAAAGATCACATTTTGCTGAAGGAGTTTGATCAGTGTAAATATGTGGTTTGTGAAGGTTTTCTTTTTTATGTAATACTGTAGCTAATAAATTGTTAAGCCATGGCATATAAATAAAGTTGTGTGTGTGTCTGTGAGTGTGTGTGTGTGTGTGTGTGTGTGTATCTCTATATATAGAGAAATAGGTAGATCTCTCTCTCTCTGTGTATATATATATATATATATATATATATATATATATATATATATATAGATATATATATACATACACAAACATACACACATATATAGGTTCATAGGTTCATAGGCTGATACTAGGCTATCTGCCCTAGGGCATTTATAAGCCTAGCCAGAGTGTGTTTGGCTTTCGCCACCCTTTTAGATTAGTTGACTGTGCCTCTGTATAGTAGGTCACAGAAGATAGCCCTTTTAAGGTTAGCTTACTGTGCCTCTGTCTAGTAGGGACACAGAAGAGATCCCAGGGGTAAACCTACGATCTCCCATCCACTCGTCAAGATTTCTCTTGAAGAGGGTCATTGAGGGGCTCTGCCTAGCATGGATTGGGATTTTGTTCCAGAGTGAGGGGACCCTCTGGGATATGAATCTGTCCCTCCAGCATGTCCTATTTATTTCTGTGCTGAGGTTTAAGTCCCTGGAGCGTGTAGCTCTAAGGGATTTGGATTTCCTGAAGTGGAGCATGTCCATTAATTCTGTTTGGACATGGCTTTATACTTCAGGCACAGATCGCCTCTGAGTAGGCGGTAAGCAACTGAGTAGAGCTGGAGTTTCTTTAGCCTAACTGCATAGGGCATCTGTTTGAGTCCCTTGATCCTCTTGGTGAGGTACTTTTGGGGTCTTTCCAGTTGCTGCAGGTGTTGGGTAAGGTACATCTCAAATGGGGCATTGTATTAAATTATGGGCCTGATGAGTGATGAGCAGAGGGGCACAATGACCTCTCTTGA
>NC_056742.1:426443747-426508747 GCF_019279795.1 Protopterus annectens | reverse complement strand
TGATGACACATGGAAAGGTAATTAATGCTAGCATTTGTGGTTTTAAAGAGAAAGTCACAGAAGTAAGTTGAAAGTCAGTTATAAAATTGTAAGAAAGAGATGTCCAGGAGTAAGACTTAAGGGTGTTTTCAGAGTTATCTAAATACTAATAAAAGCTTTTTCCATTGCCTCTATAGCAGTGCCATTCTGCATTGCTAATAAGGTGGATAAGAAGTTTTGCTCTGAACTCTGGGTAGTAAGTTTCATTCCTAAGGTCATTGTATAGGAGATGACAATTCTCAGGAGAGATCTTGCTGAAATCATTTTTGACAACTTTCCACAATAAAAAATAAAGGGAACACACTAGGTTTGTTGGTTTATTGGCAAATACTAGACTATCAGCTTGCATACTATTACAAACCTAGCCAATAGCTAAAGGTCAGAATCAAACCTTGTACCCTGTACCTGTGAGGTAAAGACCTTAAAGCATTATGCCAGCCCTACCCTTATTCATTGTCTTTAATGACCTCTGTTTCTTAAAGTGCTTACTTCTGTTCTAAGTATGGTACAAATCAAGTAAAATGACTTAAATATAGTTACATGAAGCGTTGGAAAACTTACGTTAAACTGGACAGCTGTTGTGTTTATGCTTCCTGTTCACACTATGAGGATTAGAAGGTAGCCTTTGAAGGGTTAACTTTCTGTACTGCTTTCAAAGGAAAGGAAAAGCTGTGACTGTATTACATAAAAAATAATTTTGCACTGAGCTATAAAGGCTGCTTTCAGTTGTTCATTTTCCTTTTGATGACATGGGCACAACAAATGCTCTTAGCATTTACTTGGCAGCATTACATTTTGTAAGACAGAATTGTCTGAACTTTTTTTGCCACATTTTACTGTACACTGTACTAGTTCGGTTGTAGCATAGCCCAGTTGCAGGCTTAGTTTGCTGTTTCTGGGTCTGTTTTGTAATTTCTGAGCATCAAATTCAAGCCATCCTTGTTGGTGAAGGCCCTTCTGTATCTTTGTGGGAAGGGAGTGCTGTCTGGGTCCCATCTAATCGAGGATGATTGGACTAGAGCTCAGAGGAAGCATCCTTATTGGATAGTTTGAGTTAAAAGGGTTATTTCTTGTTTTATTTAAGCCCTGCTTTTGCACTTGTTTGCGTGTAGTGTACCGTCATGCACTGCTGCTTAGTGGTGGTTACAGTTGGTGGTTGTAGACACGAACATTCTGCTTGTTAAATTTTCCCTTAGCATTTTGTTTGTGTGTCCCAGTGGTTTTTCATGGCCCTGTTCTATTGTCAGATGGAACACTAAGCCTAGCGTCAGAGGTACCAACACACCTCTCACCCACTAGCCCTTCCTAAGTTTGACCTCTTTTCCTGACTATATAAATTTACCTAACACTATGGACGGACAATTTCCCACAGTTTTTCCAGCCAGCTTGGTCGACATGGGCATCCTGAGGCAGTGTTGCAACTGCCTCATGTTCACCAACAACCCTCTAATCTTAGTTCACACAAACTCAACATGTGAGAGATACAACTATATTAAGAACCCTGAAACCATGCTTTCTCACACACCAGTCAGTACATATTACAATGAAAAGGTTGTCAGTATGCACACCTCACCTCCTACTCCACCCAAACACACATCGCACATACCTACATATGCAGAGATCCTCACCAGAAATATACCTACATACCAGAGACCTCCCAAACATAAATATAAGCTTGCTACACATAATACTTCCTCTGCAGAACACAGTACACGTAATCGCATATGCATCATTGTCTCACCTGTCAAGCTCTTAAGGGAAAATGCAAAACCAGACATATTAGTCACAGGTAATTCCATCATGAGACACACAGATTTCCCTCTCACCATGCTGGATAAGGAAAAGGTCACGGTCAGCTGTCTGTCAGGTGTTAGGATCCGCCATATCACACATGTACTCAGGTCTCTCAACGACAGGTACTGTTATGACTCCATCATAGTCCATGTTGGTGTGAATGACTTGAGACATACCTCTCTGGACTATATGAAGAGGACACGACTGAGCTCTCAGGTTATGTGGCCCAGGCAGGTATGTCCCTAGCCTTAAGCAGCGTATTACCTTCACATAGGATAATGCCTCACTACAAACAGAAAATGACTGACCTCAATAATTTGCTTTGTTTCTGGTGTCATTCTAAGGGGATCCAGTATCTGTCAGCCTGCAATCACATAATCAACATACCATGATGCTTTGCCAGAGATGGTCTTCATCTGTAACCCCTGGGATTTCAGATACTGGCTAAGGCTCTTGCTACCCCCATAGTGCCTTTTTAGGCTGTGTCTCAAGGGCAAAATTCCCAACATTAAAACTTCCATCTAAAAACAACCTTAAGGTTATGCTGCTAAATGCTAGGAGTCTTAACATGAAACTGCACTCACTGGAAGCAGTCCTTACCTTGGAAGAAGCAGTCATTTTTGCAGTCATGAAGACGTGGTTCAAGGCTGTGGAGAGCACCCCAGCCATACCGGGTTACACCTCCTTCCGCATATTCAGACCACAAACTGAAGGTGTGTAAACTAAAGGAGGTGGTGTATCAATATTCATTAAAGATAAATACACCTCCAGATTGGTTAAACAGCATGATTCCCTGGAGATACTTCTGGTGCAATTAACTGTTGGTAGGACACTTATTCAAGTCATTGCCAACTACCTGACCCCCTCTATGAATTAGGACACCCACTCTGCCTATTTGGTAATCTTGAGTCTATCAAGATACATTCAAACACCGTGGTTTGGGGTGACTTTAACTACCCATTCATTGACTGGGTAAATTACTCATGCTCAAACTCACTTGCCCACAGGTTTCTTGACTTTGTTAACTCCAATGCCTTGGACCAGCTGGTTGACACCCCCACAAGGGGTGCCAACATCCTAGATCTGGTGCTTACCAATATGGGGGACCACTGTAGCACCCCCACTGTGAGGTCTTCCCTGGTGAGATCTGACCACAAATCAGTGTCATTCTAAGTAACTATCACACCTGCCCCCCCTCCCCCCCCCCCCTGCATCCACTAAGCTAAAACTTCTACAAAGCAGATTATACTTCTTACAGGATGGTATAAATAGCTTCATTGCACCTCCCCCCTCAGATGGAACTGGCAACTATGCCATGTTCTACACCAGTACTTTATAAAAACACCTGTATAACTGCATTAACCTGGTTGTACCTAATAGGACTAAAACAAGCTCTTCAAGGAAGAGCAAACCTGTCTGGTGGACAACTGCCATCAACAGGCTTTACAATAAAAGGAAGAAATGGTTGTCTAAGAGTAAGAGGGAGTGAGCCCTAAACCGGAAACACTCCCTCCTCAGCCTAAACAAGCAAGACTTCTTGTGAAGTCCTCCAAAACAAAATATGAATCCAAATTAGCTTCCTCAACTAAGGACAACCATAAGGCATTCTTTAGTTACATATATAACCTAAAAGGAAAGGCACAGATTTGTGCTGAACTGGTAGTTAATGATACCACATATGCTGAGCCTGTGGACATAGCTTACCTATTGACTGACAGGTTCTGTGAAAACTTCACTCTTCTGTACCCACCACATGTACCCCATGACATCCCTACCACCTGTTCCCTACCTTGTATCTCTAAAGAGCAGGTTGTAAACATCTTTTCTAAGGCCGAAAGCACTGCATCCATGGGACCTGATAACATCCCATACTGCATCCTACATGGGCTCCAACAAGAATAAGCGCCACCACTGGGAATTCTTTTTAATCATAGTCTAACCACTGGCTTCATCCCAGGTGAATGGAAAATGGCCACCGTTATTACCTTGCACAAAGGTGGTGCTCCCACTAACCCCGGCAACTATAAACCTATTAGCCTGACTAGCCTTCTCTGCAAGGACATGGAGCAAATCATCATGGACCTTATTAACAAAGATATAGATAATCTCCAAACACTTGCCATTACTAAGTTTGGATTTGTCAAAGGGAGATCATGTCTGTTAAACAAGGTGGACTTCTTCGAGACAGTTATCAAGGCCCTGATGAGAGAAAATCTATGCATAGAGCCTACTTAGACTTAGCCAAGGCTTTTGACACTATCCCCCACTCAGACATCATTGACAAATTCACCCTCAAAGTATCAACCTTTATATCATTAGGTGGGTCACTAACTGGCTCACTAATAGAACACATATAGTCAAAATAGGGGAATCCACCTCCAACAGCAGACCTGCAAAAAGTGGCGTACTACAAGGATCAGTGCTGGGACCTCTACTGTTTGGAATCTATTTCTCTGAAGTACAAGCAAAAACCTAAAGGTCTGTGGCTGACAAAGTTTGCTGATGACTGCAAACTGAGAACAGTCATATAATCTCCAAATGATGTCAACATGCTACAAGAGGGTCTTACACAAACAAATGATTGGTGCCAAAGTCATGGCCTTGAACTCAATGTAAAAAATTGCATTGTCATCCCTTTCAGTAACAGTGATGCTCCTGCTAACTATCACATCAACAGCAACACCGTAAGTATGCACTCAGTGGTGACAGACCTAGGCACATAGTTTGACAGTAGCCTTAATTTGATCACCATGTCTCCATAGTGTAATAAGGGCATTTTGTATTGCTCATCTCATAAGTAAGGGCATTGCCTGAAAAAAAGAAGTTGTAACCTCCCTGTACTCTTTCCTTATCAGGCCAATACTTGAATGCAATACTCCTTTTGGTATGTACCTTCCCAAGCACCTGCAGCAATTGCAGAGACCACAAAGGTTCCTCAAAAGGAAAATTCAAGGTCTTCAATCTGTCCTATTTTGGTTATCTGAAACCACTGCCACTTTATTCTGTTTCATACAGACTATTCAAAGGCAATCCCTGCCTTGCGTATAAGGCAGTCTCTGACCCTGCTTTATTGAAAATGCTGCATGTCCGCAAATCAAATGGCACACGGGTTACTCACGCTAAAGACCTTATCCTGGCATGTGACATTAACAGAACCTGCTGGAGGGACAGATTTGTATTCCAGAGGTTACCACATCTTTGGAACAGACTCCCACTTCATGTCAAACAGAGCACCTTATTGGCCCTCTTCAATTGCAGTCTGGACGATTGGATGGGTCACCGTAAATTCACCCCAGGGGTTCCACCTGTGTCCCTTTTTGACAAAGGCAAAAGGTGCTGATAGTGGAAATTAGGGAATAACTTGGCTAGGCTTGTAAGGGCCCTAGGACCATTAGCCTAGTAACTTCCTATGATTTTATGACAAAAGCATGCATAGAAATAGAAATTGCATGTTTGTGATAAGTAAATAAAGCTTTGTCAGTGTTGTTTGTAGTTTATGATGCATTTATGACATAAAGAGAATCATTGTCAAGAGGCTTACCCACATGCTCTGCATCAAACCTTGGAGTACCCTATAAAGATAAATTACAACCACCCTGTAAGCCAAGTATAAAGAGATTGTCTCTTATTCCCTGTTTTTCATCATTGCCAAAGTGTATATGAAGTTGCTCAATAAAGCTAAGCAAAAATTATGTTTGCATTTTAGACTCCATGACAAAATCAAAAGATTAATGGATTATAAACATATTGAATAATTTAGAAACTGTATGCTTGATTTTTTTCCAACTTTTAGTTGTAAATTTTGTTGACATCACCTCTAGAGATATAGTCAACTACTCAATTGTATTGACCATGTCTTTCAAGTCTGAAGGAGTAGTGTGCATGAAGTTTGGCATGTCATCTTATCTTGAAGTGGTGCAGGGTTACCACTGCTCCTTAACTTTTTCCAAACTAGTTCTCACTTTTAGACTGGTCTTCTTTTCCAAGATTTTCAACAGAGGAAGGCAATTACAAATAGAACCACTGGAAGGAAAAGCCAGACAAAGCTATTTAGAAATCACTGTATGTTTGTATAACATACTGTAATAACCCATAAATTATATAGCAATCTGCAGACCAAACACAGAGTTGCACAGTTGTGCAACTCCCCTAAATCATTGTAAGCTCACTGGTTTAAGCACCAGAATGCTGCTTTGGCTTAATAATACTGTACAGAGAAAATAGAAGGTTGAAAATACTTTGCTTTTAATGCTGTTTTACTAATTGTTGACCAGAAGCACCAGGAAAAAAAAAACATCTTTATATTATAACATAAGAAGCAGAAGTCAGCTTTTTGCTATGTTTTGAATTTCATAGGTTCATAGGTTCATAGGTGTGTACTAGGCTAATGGTCCTGGGGCCTTTACAAGACCAGCCATAGGATTAACCTGGCATAGTGCCACCCAACCTTAGTTCCCAGTACCTCTGTCGAGTAGAGCCACTGGAGTTATCACAGGGGTGACTTTTCTGTTTCCCATCCACTCATCAAGATTTCTCTTGAAGAGGGTCAGCAAGGTGCACTTCTTGACATGTATGGGAAGTCTATTCCATAGCATGGGCAGCCTCTGGGTTATGAACTTGTCCATCCAGTACATTCTGTTGATTGTGGTAATGAGGCTGAGGTCTCTGGAACATGTGGTGTGGAGGGATTGGGATTTCTTTAGATGTAGCATTTCTAACAGAGCTGGGTCAGACATGGCTTTGTAAGTCAAGCAGAGATCACCTCTAAGGAGACAATATGAGACAGAGAATAGTTGGAGTTTTTTGAGTCTGTCCATATAGGACAAGTGTTTAAGGCCTAGGATCCTCTTTGTGAGATACTTTTTTGGCCTCTCCAGTTGTTGCAGGTGTCCAGTGAGGTACAGGCCAAATGGAGCATTATACTCGATGATTGGCCTAATGAAAGAAGAGTAGAGGGAGACAATGACCTCTTTCTTCCTGGATGCAAAACCCTTAGTAATGAGATGTGTCACATAGAATGACTTTCTGACCACAGTGGCAATGCGGTGATCAAAAGAGAGGTTGCTGTCAACCTGTGCTCCCAGATGACTTATAACGCCTTCTGTGTTCAGTGGACTACCATCAATGTGGTAATTCATGGGAACCGGGTTTTTCCCAAAGGGAATGATGACACATGTTTTGGCATTGAGCTTAAGGCCATGGTTCTGACACCAGTTGTTGGTCTCAGTGAGGCCATTCTGTAGGATGTCAACATAACTTGGGGAGTTAATAATAGCTCTCAACTTGCAATCATCTGCGAACTTTGTCAGAGTCTCTTCGTGTTGGCCTGGACTTCAGAGAAGTAGATACCAAACAGAAGAGGACCCAGGACCAAACCCTGTGGGACTCCACTCATGACTAGTTGACAGTCTGACTTGGAATCAGCTACTTTCACACTGTGGGTTCTATCTGTGAGCCAGTGATATAGGGGTTGATGCCTAGCTTAGTGAGTTTTTATATGATTCCTGAATGGGATATGGTATCAAAAGCCTTTGCCAGATCAAGATATGGTGTATGAACCACCTTGCCTTCATCCACAGCTCTGGTGACTGACTCAAAGAAGTCGACCAAGTTGAGTAGGCATGATCTACCCTTCACAAAACCAAACTGTGTGGGATCCAGAATTTGGAGATTCCCTATATCCTTGTTTATTAGGTCCATGATGATGATGATGCATTCCATAGCTTTGCATATCAGGCTCGTCAGGCTAATGGGGTGAGAGTTCCCAAGGTCTGTAGTTGCTCCTCCTTTGTGGAGAGGGATGACTGTAGCAGTGCTCCATTCGGTAGGGACAAAGCCTGAGGTGAGGCTGTGATTGAACAAGGCACACAGACCAGGTGCCAGTTCAGTCTATAGTTCATGTAGGACACAGCTAGGGATATTATCAGGTCCCATAGAAGCTGTATTCTTGGCCTTGGACAGTGCTGTTTTAACCTGTGCAGCAGTAATACTGGGTGCCTGGCAATCTACTGGTATTGTGATTGGTCCTTTGGGGGGGGGGGGTAAAGTTGGCACTGAATCTGTCAGCCAGTATACTGGCAATATCTGTTGGCTCAGTATAGGAGGTGCCATTGTGCAGTAGCTCATAGCAAATCTGGGTATTGCCGTGGAGATTCTTTACATAACTATAGAAGGCCTTGTGGTTATCTTTACTATCTTCTGCAATTCTGTTTTCATAGCTAGCTTTAGAGGATTTGATGAAAGATCTCAACTTTTTGTTGAGGCTGATAAGGGAGTTTTTCCAGTTTTGGGACTTCACCTTATTTCGCATTTGTTTCCTCCTTCTGTTGTAGAGTTTGTTTATGGCACGGGACCACCAGATTGGCTTCCTTTTTTTGGAGGAGAGTGCCTTGGTTCTCTTAGGTATGGCAAGATCCATGCATTTGTGTACATGTTCGTACAGTGCATTAGTGTATGATTTGGTGGTCATACAACTATTCTCCATTTGCATGGGTGCTGTGAAGTTAGCCACCTCTGTTTTTAGGAGCCCAAAGTTAACTTTGGAGAAGTTTTTCATGGTGGTTACTTTTGTGGGTAGGGATGTGGATTTCCAAGGTGATTAGTTTGCGGTCCGATCTAACCAGGGAAGAGCTGACTATTGGTGTAGAGAGACAGTCACCCATGTTAGTAATGACCAGGTGAAGGATGTTGCTACCTTTAGTGCGGATAAGAATGAGCTGGTCCAGGGCATTAGAATTAATGAACTCCAGGAAACATTGGGCAAGTGTATTGGTACATTAGTAGTTTTCCCAGTTAATGGAGGGGTAGTTGAAATCACCTAGTAATAGAGTGTTCGGTTGGACCCTAATATTCTCCAAAGTGCTTAGGAATGTGGAGTGTGAGTCTTGGGACATGGTTGGGGACCCTATAGCAGGCTATGAACTGAATTGCTGTCTTACCCAATGTTAGCTGCACCTGAAGTATCTCTGAAGCATCATGTTGTGCTACCAGTCTGGAGGTGTGTGCATCCTTTATGAATATGGAAACACCATCGCCTTCAGAGCTTCGGTCCAAGTTCTGGGGCCGAAAGGTGTGGAATAAGATATAGCCTGGTAGTGCAGGGGTGCTTTCTGCTGCCTTGAACCAGGTCTCTGTTACAGCACAAATGTTGATGTTCTCCATTTTAAGGAGTGCTTTGAGCAAGTGCATTTTGAGGTTTAGACTTCTAGCATTGAGCAGCATGACCCTCAGATTGCATTTGTTAGTAGCTGTTGTGGTGGTAATTTGGTCTCTGGAACACCGCCTAAAAAAGGCACTATAGTGGGTTCATGTCTTTAACTACAATTTTAGACAGAATGCGTACCCACAGTACTTCTGATAATATTGCTTTTCACAGATTCATTGGTTCAAAGGTACTTACTTGGCGATTGGTCTGTGAGGATCCTAAGAAGCCTATCATTACATTTCCATGGTAGTTTGTTTGGTCCATATGTAACCCAGAGGTGGGACATTTACTTGTCGCTTTTATCCGTGATGGACATGGGTGTTAAATTGAGGATGAATTTGTGGCTTTCCATTCATTCATACAAATGGCGTTTGAATAGAGTAAGATAAGGACTTTATGTGGAGTGGTAGGTGGTTCCACAGAAGATGTATTTTCTGTGATAAATACCTGTCCCACCAACATATCCTGTTTATGTTGCAATAGACTAAGATTCCTTGATTAGGTGTTCGCACTACTATTGCACCTGAGAATGAATTATAGGTCAGAAAGGGCAGGGTCTGTTAAGGCTCTATATGCAAGGCAGATGTTGCCTCTTAGCAGCCTGAAAGAAGATATACATGGATTTGAGACTCTGTACAGTTTTGCGACTTTCTCCTTGACTGCAGTCTTTCCAATTGTGACGAGGGTTTTGACAGGTACCTGAAGAAAAGGACATTATATTCAATAATCAGTCTGATGAAAGCTGAATACAATGGAATGATTACATCCTTTGACCTGGATTGCATGCCTTTAGATAAAAGCAATGCAATGAAATGGACTTCTTTACAATAGTAGATACATGGTGATCAAAGGACAGGTCATTGTTTACAGATCCCTGACTACAGGATCAGCTTTCATGAGGGTGTTGTTGATGTGATATTATAAGGGAAGTTATGCTTGCCAAAAGATACTATTATACATTTCTTTGCATTTCATTTTAGTCCCTGATTTTGACACCAGCTGCTTGTTAGGAAAGGCCTTCATGGAGCATATTGGTGCATCTGGGGTGTTAACTCGGTCATCCATAAACCCTTAACAATTGCTTTGATCTCTGAGAAGTAAATACTGAAAACGAGTGGCCCAAAGACTAAATTCTGAGATGCACCAGTAGTGACAGGTCTTTTGAAGGCGGTAGAACTTAAGGCCCAAATTGCCTGAGCTCTCTGTGAATCAGATAGCTATCTGATGCCTTACTTATAGATTTACATTTAGATATGAGAGTTTAGCTATGATACCTGAGTGGGTAATGGTGTCATATGCCTTTTTTAAGATTTAAGTATGTGGTGTGTACTGATTTGCTCTCATCCATTGATTCTGTAACATCTTTAAAGATGACCAGGTTTAGTAAGATCTGCCCTTGAAGAATCTAAACTAGCTTGAGTTGAGAGTTTCTAGGTTACCTATGTCCCTATTTATTAATTCATAATGATCCTTTTCATAGCCATACCAATAAGGATGGTCAGACTTATGGGTCTGTATTTACCCAGGTCTATTGAAACTCCTCCTTTGTGCAAAGGGAATCTTCTTGTGAAGTATGGTGGATACTGTTGCAGTCCTCCATTCATCTGGCACAAACCCTCTTTGGAGGCTGATAGTGAATAGTCTGTGTAGAGGGCTGACAACTCTTGACCAGTAGCCATCATGGTATTTTATCCAGTTCCATAGATGTGGTATTCTTGGTCTTGGATAGTGTTCTCTAGGTCCAAGTATGTGATCTCATACAGTTAGTAATACACAGTACCAGCAATTGTTTCTGAGGTTTCTAACATAGTTAATGAATACTCTGTGCTTATCCTTTGCCTGGGTGGCTATTTTTACCTTGTATCTGGCTTTGTTTAATTTGATAAAGGTCAGTCTTTCCCTATTAAGTTTAGCAGGGGTGTTTTGGCATCATAACATTTAAACTTATTTTTGAACACAATTATTTTTTTTTCTTTTTGTTTCAGAGAATGCTTGTATTTCAGTTCCACAACAGACATTTATGTTTAAATTTGGCACTGTATTTACTTTAAAGGGGAATAGCTATGTCTATGCAGATCTTTATGTGTGCATAGAATTTGTTGATAAAAGATTCTGCATAACTATTGGAATCATCAAGTTGGAAGGGGAACTTAACTTTAGTCAGATCATCATATAGTTTTATGCTAAGGATTAGCCTTAGCGTAATCTTAGAATATTGAGTTATTGGAAGAAACTTCCAGCTTTGGTCTAATGGTGACTGTGACTGATTTTTGATCCAATTTGACCAAGGAAGACGTTATAGTTTGTGGGGTGCTAATCTGTTTTATAATTCTAAGGACCAAGTCCAGGATTTACCCCCCCCCCCACCCACACACACACGCATTTTGAGCTGTGGACTTACTTGTCCAGAGAGGCTTGTTTTAGTGAAGTCCAGAAAATTCTGGGTGTACATGTTTGAAGATATGTAAGTTTTCCAGCTAATGGAGGAGTTGAAGTCACTTACTTGAATGGTGTTTGGCTTACTGCATAGGGTATCCATATTATTTAAGTAGGAGTTTTGAGCTGAAGGAAACATAGAGGGGGGTCCTACAGTTAGCCATGATATGATAAGGGGTTCTTTTAATTGTAAATTGGATGCACTGGGCTTCCAGGTCATTATCATGTCTAATGAGTTTGGAGATTAATTCTTTTTTTAAAAGTAGGGAGACACATCTATCTTTAGTGCCTTCATCTAGTGCTGTGTGCCTGAACATGTGGTAGACATGGAAACTCTGCATTGATGAAGTGCTCTGATGTAGGTCTCCATGACAATGCATAGTTCACTGTGTTCCTAGGTAATGAATGCTTGTGGGGAGGGGAATCTTTCAAGGTCTAAAAGTACTGAGCGACAGCATGTTTATATTATCCAGATTATGTTGTGTTATTTTGGGAGCTTTAGGAGACTGACATTGCCTAAAAATGCACTATAGTGTGGACAAGGATTTAGCCAATATATGAAAGCCTTGGAGGGAAGGTGCAGGCCATAGCTGGCAAAGCAGTTAAGAATATCTGCTGTCTCATCCCAGGCTGATATATATTGCACCATCTTTGAATGATAGCAGTAGTTAAGGCAATTGTTGAAATCAATAATCTTTTGTTTCTGTTGCAGCATCATTCTCTGTAACAGTAGAATGGTGCTCAAGGCTAGGTTTATACCTGCCTCAGACATATACTCTGAGAGCTGCATCATGCCTCTCTTCATATAGTTCAGGAAGCTACTTCTCAAGTCATTTACACCCACATGCACTGAGTGTGCCATAGGGGTACTTGTGGGACAATGACTTGTGCACATGCATGATATGCAAAGTCCTGGCATTTAATAGGCAACTCTCCCATCATGTTGGTATTGATTGGTTTACTGAATTTTTACTTAATGAAACTAAATTAACAAATACAGAAATATACCCAATAACTGAGTGTTTGAAACTGATGTTCCACAATAATTTTGTTTTCTTTAAAGGTGAATTTTTTCCCAACCAAGTAGCAACAAAAAACTGATGAAGACAAGCTCAATCAAATAGAAACACATAATCCAAGGGGATGAGTTCCAGTTTCCACAGTGAGAAGTGAAATTGTCATATATCAAAATGTTTAATCCAATAAGTCAGAAGAATTTTCATCAGAAATCTAGAGTGGCATGTGCCCCCATTTATGCCAATATTGCCTTGTTAACATGGGGAAAAAAGTTTATATTTAATTCTGAATATGCTAAATATTTACATGTATATTACTATTTTTTGGATGCCATCTTTATTTTATGGGAAGTAGAATTAGAAAAAAAAAATCATGGAGTTCATGGAATACTTAAACCCGACTACTTCTTTGTTAAGTTTTACTTCACATGTGGAATTCAGACATCATTTTTGGATGTCATCATTTTTAAAGATGATTATAATAAGCAATTTTTTCTCCTATATTCATAAAGTCCACCTTTTTCTAATTAATAATTGTAGTATTCAAGTTTTCACCCTAAAATGCAAAAGAAGAGAGCAATTAAAGGACAGGTGGTCCATTTGTCAAAAATTATAAGTGAAGACAGTCCCCGGGATTCATGAAGCTTGCGCCATGTGCAGGCGTAGCATTGACATTCTAACACCAAAGATGGCCGACAAGCGATTCAGGTACGAGCTGTTCTCATGTGCACTACCTGCGCATGCTATTCCCACACAACTCCTGAGCCTTGTATGCTAATTACCATGTGCAGCAGTGTAGCATGCAAATGAAGGTATGTAGCGATTCAGGAAGTGGTGCAGGCATAGTGTAAGCATACAGAAATGTAAACCATAGAAAACGGTTTACATTTTTGCAAACATAAAATCGGAGCCATGACAGCTGACCAAACACATGTATTATATTGTTAATATATGCCAATGGCTAAATATATAGCTATTGGCATAAAAATACATGTATCAAATATAAAATTAACATTTAATATATATAGTCGCACTATCGTGACATGGAAGCGCAGGGCAGTGGTGCGCAAAGGGGATCGCAAGGAATATAACGGAAATGAAACACATATCATGATTTCCCCATAATAGTCAATGGCAGGCATGCTACACCATACTCATGGCGCATGGGTTGCTAAGGAGCAGTGGCAGTGTTATGCACAGTAGCTAGGAATTAGTAGGCAATGCCATGCAAATGAGAGGAGTAATAGTGAATCGTAGATTCCCCGCTGGTGTAAGGATGCACCTCACAGCATAACGTTATAACACCAAGGTGAGCCCTTGAGATAAAGATGACATCAAGAGAGGGGTGTGTTGCCATTGCTGTAAGCACATTGGAGCATTGCTAAACCTGTCTGCCCCTAGCTAGGCAAAGCTGCAGGATAGGGGTGTGTCGAATTGCCCATAGCTATGCTTAGCTGAGAGTACACAAGGTAACCAAGTATGCATGTGAACGGAGATGAAAATGCATGTAAACCCGGTAAACAGGTATGAGCGGCACTCACTGCAGCTGAAACAGGAAGGCTATAGGAAAGAAATAAGGAAATGCTGCAGCAGTGAAATTGAAGTACTAATGACTAAGTAACACCTAGGAACCTACAGTGGGTCATTGACAACAGCTAACAAGGCTGCAAGCAGCTACCTGCAGAACAGGGAAAGGGCTGTACTGCAAAGAAAACAGCAAAGTGTCAAAGCAGAACAAAAGCGATATGCAGTATATCAGCTACAAGGCACATTTCGCCATGACTGGGTAGGGAAAGTACAAATCAAGAAAGATGGCAGGTGGATGCATGCCTGATAATGGGAGGGGATCCAGGTCTAAAAGTGAATTAAAGGGCAACAGATTAATCCAGGCAGGCAAGTAGATCTCTGCAGTAAAGGCCCTACACTTGCAGTACTCATTGCAAAACCCATAATTAAGACACACAGCAGCTGGAATAGCTCATACATACCCAATTACATCAGCAGCATCCATAGCACAATACTATAAAGTGTGAAAGCACCTCACACACATTTGCGTATTCCCATACACTCTGCACCAGTGGTGTATACAGATGGGGAACTTTTATTATGTACATGTTAGGGGCTGCCATAGCTTTGATCCACCAGCATGTGTTGGAGACTGAAGGTGGTATGGAGGATGATGCATATGACCACCTCAGGCACCAGAGGCGGAGGAGAGTGTTCAGACCCAGGGTAACCTACCGGGGCTACATGATCTGGAGATGGTAGAGCATTACAGGGTGGACGGGGACACCCTACAGCAACTTGTGGAGCTGTACTGGCCACGCCTCAGAGCCAGAACAAACAGAGGGGAACCCATCCCAGTGGATATGAAGGTATGTGTAAGCCTGAGAATACTAGCTATGGGTACCTTTCAAAGACCAACTGAGGATATCATGGGTATCTCACAGGCATCAGCATCCAGGGTACTACACCAGTTCCTGGATGCCATGTTACTACATGTCAATGAGCACATATACTTTCCTCGAATGCAGGAGGAGTTGGCCAGCAATATGCGTCTCTTCCACCGTGTGGCAGAATACCAGGAGGTACTGGGTGCAATAGACTGCTCGCACATACACATCAAGTCACCACCTGGTGAGGCGCTATATAAACCACAAGGGATACCCCTCCATCAACTGCCAGGTTGTGTTCAATGCCCAGGGCATTATCATGGATGTGTGTGCTGGCAGCCCTGGAAACTATCACGACTCCCACATCTGGCATGCCTCACAGCTGTATCGGTTATATGCCAGGGGGACATCCCAAATGGCCACCTAGTGGGGGATGCTGGCTATGCACTGGAACCATGGATGATGACTCCCATCAGAAATGCACACACACCCATGCAGGAATGCCATAATGAGGCACACGCACAAACCAGAATCATCATAGAGTGTGTGTTTGTGATGCTGAAATCATGGTTCCGTTGCTTGGACATATCTGGTGGAGTCTTGCAGTACTCTCCAGGCACATGTGCTCACATCTTCGTAGTGTGTGCCGTGCTACACAATATGGTCCTGCGGAAACAGCTGCAGCAGGGACAGAATGGTGAAGGCCCTCACAGCCCACCACCATTGCCAAGGGCCCCACAGGCACAGAGGTACTCAGACCATGAACACACTGAGCCAGCCCCAGTAGGCAGACGGAGGCATGCCCAGTATGCCCATGCCTTGGCAAAGAGGGAACGTATAGCACACACACTGCCTACACTGTCAGTGTGTGTATAGCACACACACTGACAGTGTAGGCACCTCGGGACTGACACCTTTCTCCACCTGCACACACAGTAAAAATGAATGGCACACACACAAGACTACCTGTAAATTGTCATGTATAGGCAGTCTACTGTGTGCTTCCAGCATAGGCAGCCCTCAACTATTGCACACACAACAGCCATTGGCACAAGGTAAGTCAACACCTGAACAGTAAATTAAGCTATCAGCATATGCAGATACTGTATGTATAGATTCATAGATAGGTACTTGGCCAACTGCCAGAGGCCATTCATAAGGCCAGTCAAAATGTGTCAGCTTTTGCCACCCCATTGATTCATTAACCGTCCCTTTGTGGAGCAGAGCCAATGGCAGGATCCCTGGGGTGCATCTACTTTTCCCCATCCACCCTTCAAAGTTTCTCATGCAGAGTGCTAGTGAGGGGCTCTGTATAATGTAGTTAGGGATGTTGTTCCAAAGTATGGGGAGTGTCTGTGACAGGAAGCTGTCCCTCCAGCATCTTCCGGTTATTGTTGTGGCAAGATCAGCTCACTACAGTGTGTGGCTCACTGTGACATGGATTCCCATAGGTGGAGCATATCCATCAAGCCTGAGTTTGACATGGCTGTGTTGGCCAGCGGAGATCATCTGTGGGTAAACGAGATGCCACTGAGTAAAGCAGGAGTTTATTCAGTCCAGCTGCATAGGCCATATGTTGGAGGCCAGTATTCCCCTTGGTGAGGTACATTCATGGACTCCCCAGCTGTTGGACGTGTCCTCTGAGGTACATCCCACATGGGTTATTATACGCTATGATGGGACTGATGAGTGATGAGTAAAGGGGCACTATAACCCCAGTATGTCTAGATGGGTATCCTTTAGTAATCAGATGGCCTACATAGAAGGATGTCCTAACTACTGTGGAGATGTGATTGTCAAAGTAGAGATGACTATCTACCTTAGTCCCCAGATACCCCATTACCTCATCTGTATTAAAGTGGCTGCCACTCATATGTTAATATGTGGGTGCCAATTTCACAATGGAATGACCATGCAGTTAGTGGCACTTGGCTGGAGGCCATGTCGTTGGCAACCTGTGACATTCTCTGTGAGGCCCCTTGAGGGATGTCCGTGTCAGCTGGACTATCAGTCATGGCTCCCAGTTTGCAGTCATTGCCAAACATGGTCTGCCGTAGTCCACCTGTTTGTGCCTGTACATCTGCGATGTATATGCCAAACAGTCATGATTGTTCAATAGTTGGACCTGTTCAATAGTTGGACCTGGAGACCGCTAGTCATACCATGTAGGTTCTGTGTGTAAGCCCATTGTCAACCCAACCTGTGATGTCTGGGTGAATGTACAGGTTGGTGTGTTTATCAATAATACCTGAGTGGGCCATGGTGTCAAAAGCCTTGGTGACGTCCAGGTAGTATGTGTGAACCACCTCCCCCATCATCTAATGTCTTGGTGACTGTATGTAAGACATCAAACAGGTTCAGTAGGCATTAACTGCACTCAACCAAGCTGAACTGGGTTGGGTCACGTGTTCAAAGTTTACCAATGTCATTGTTAATGAGTGCCATGAGGATACGAACCATACCATTGCAGACCAGGCTAGTCAGGCTTATGGAGTGGTAGTTACCATGGTCAGTTGTGATTTCATCTTGATGGAGTGGAATAACCGTTGTCACGCGCCATTTTATGGGCATGTAGCCTGAGGAGAGGCTGAGGTAGGAATGCTTAATTGGGTGGGGAGCAGGTTGTCTTGTACAGTTTGCAAGATGCAGTCTGGGTCAACATCTACCTCCATTGACACTGTGTTCTGCTGTAAAAGAGGGCCATTTCCACCTGTGTGTCTCTGATGGTTGGGATACTGTACCTTTCGAGTAGTGTTGTGGGCTCTTTAGGGGGTGAAGTATGCACCGAATGTATCTGCAAGGATGTTGGTGATATCAGTAGGGTCAGCATATTTTGTGCTATATTTTACCGGCACAGTGCAAATCTGTGTGTCACCACACAGATCCTTCACATAGCCAAAGAAGGCTTTGTGGTTATCTTTCGAATCCTTGCGTATTCTCCTGCTGATGTTAGCCTTGGATGATGTCATGAGGGACCTACGTATCATACTAATAGTGGTCATGGATGTCTGCCCTTTGTGGGATTTGCTGTGTGTCTGGAACACTGCCCTACTTCTGTAGTATAGCCTGTTTATTGCAGATGTCCACCAGACCAGTGTCCTTGTCTAGTCTTGGTTTACCAGTGATGGCATGATCCATACATTCATGTAGGTGCTTATAGACTGCATTTGTAAATCTGTCTGTATCTTGAGCAGTGTTTCCCCTTAGCGTGGGGGCTGTGAAATCCCCCACCCCTGTCACTAGTAGTGCAAATTGCTGTAGGAAAGGTATACACTGTGGTATCTGTGGGTGGGGGAGATGCTAGGGTGTGGAAACAGTGAATAGTTCATGGTCAGATCTAACCAGTGACCGGTTAACCTCCGCTGTGGTGCACCTGTTGCCCATGTTGGTGATGACAACATCTAGTAGTTTCCACCCCATGTTAGGGAGGTTACCACCTGATACAGGGCATATGAGGTGATACATTCCAGGAAGCACTGGTCCTGGAAGTTAGTACATTTCCCAGTTAATGGTATGGTAGTTGACATCGACCAATGCCAGGGGGTGCATAGGACTGTCATGTTCTCCATTGTCTCCAGGTAGGTGGGGTGGAGGTCCTGGATCATGGAGGGTGATCTGTAGCAGGCCACATTCCACATTGAAGTTGTGGCTGATGTTAGCTGCACGTGGATGATCAAAGAGGTATCATGCTGCCCCACTAACCTGGAGGTGTAGGTATTCCTGATGAATATGGATACAGCCCCTCCATGTCTGTCAGTCCATGTGCTGTGGCTGAAATGTGTGGTATGGGTTGTAGTCTGGTAGTGCTGGTGTGCTCTCAGGAGCCTTAAGACAGATTTCAGTTAATGCACAGATGTTGATGTTGTCCATCCTGAGGAGTGCTTTGAGTGCATGCATGTTGTGATCATAACCTCTGGTGTTGAGTAGCATAATCCACATTGAATCTGCTATTGTGCTATTTACAGAGCTGGTATTCACCTTCGAGACTCTTCTAAATAAGGCACCATGGGGGCGCCAATAGCTTTGGCCAGTATTCCAAAGCCAAAGGCTGACACATAGGCTGGTATGGTATCATTGCATGCATGTTCCCCATCTGTGCTTGTTTTTCATCTCCCCTGTAGGTAACCTACTGGTAAGCAATAGAAAGTCTTAAACTTATACCAGTCATCTAGCTTCCAAGATAGGCTTTTGGAGTGACTAAGAATCAGTGTTCTGTATGTTCTTGCTGTACTCAACTGTTTCCTGACTACATGGTGAGTTGTCACTGTATATTGTGATTTGAAGGTCTGTTTATTCACATATATTATTGCTGTGATGGCCTGCACATTAGAGGTTCACAGATAGCCTAGTACCTATCTGCCCATGGGCAATTAGAAGCATAGCTACAGTGTGTTGGCCTTCCCTGCACCATTGATGAAGTAACTGAGCCTCTGTCAAGCATAGCAAATGAAGCAATTCCAGGTAGAGTTGCTGGAAGCTGTTGAAGACTGGTGTTGTGGAGGGTGATAGGGGCACTTAGTGATCTAAAGAGGGCATGTTAATGTGACAGTTCAACAGAATTCAATTCCCCCAACAGGTATTGCAGCTATCAAACTGGACAGGCTCCCCCACCACCTGGCTGTATGGTTCTGGGACACATGATCCCAGGGGTGTATAGTCTGTTACCCGTTCACACAACAAGGTTTCCCTTGAAGTGTATCAGTGATGGGCTATGCCTAATGTAGTTAGGAATGTAATGTATTGTCTCACAGTACATTTGTTATATGTTATTTCAAGAGTAAGTGAAGCTCAGTGAGTTTGGGGGCTCCCGCCCTTTGCTTAGGCTAGCTTACACATAAAAATCATCTAAATAGGAAATAGGTGGAAGCAGCGTTAATGTCAACAGTGTAATGGTTACAGCATCTGCATAGTATCTGTGCATTCGAGGTTACAATCCCGATAAAGGCAGGGATGTTTATAATGTGCAAAAGTATACCGTAAAACCAGCTTGCATATACAGGTAGTAATCATCTGTATAATAAACATTCAAATCACCCATATAAACCCATGTGTGCCAGAGAGTACAGTCAACAGAGAATGTAATGTTATGTCAGCACATAGTGAGATGTTACGTCACTGACATGTATATATCCGGAGTAGTTAGCGCATGTGGCCATGTTTGCGTGCACAGGTTATACGTTACAAAGTTTGTTTAACTGTGTTTAACCGCTGCTATAATGTCACACAAACACTTTTGACCATGCTTACAACTGCTTAAATGAGCCTTATTCTGCAGTAAAAAAACATTTATAAAGCGTTGCAGGTGTTGAACCCTGAACCATGCACATTATAGTCATGGGATGTACCACTAAGCCATCCGAGGTGTACACATGTTTCATGGTCTTGAGATTACACCTCATACCATATGCATTTCACTGTAATGACAACAAATGGGACAGTGACTTTGTGTACATATGTACAGTACATTGCAATGTACTTTAGTCTATAAACCAACACATTCCAGTCTACAGATGTATTACTGTTACAAACTAATACGAAAAAAAAAAACTATATATATATATATATATATATATATATATGTGTGTGTGTGTGTGTGTGTGTGTGTGTGTGTGTCAGTGATGTCTGCACATAGATATATACACACACACATATATATATATATATATATATATATATATATATATATATGTATGTATATATATATTATACATTTACATCAATAGCCATATATATAAACATCTATGAACACACTTCGTGACACAGAAGGAATTGGAGTGTACACAAAACACATGCAGCTCTGGTATTATAACAATTAATATTAACCTAATTCACCATAGAAGGGGTGGTTGTTGTGTATATGAAGATTGGGGCGGGGGAGGAATGATGGGTAAAGCAATCATGCATCAAGGAGGGCCTGGGTCGGATGTCCAATAAGTGAACTGGAGGGGCATACATGGAGTATGGGGACAATATAAAAAGGACACAAAGCAAGAACCTTACTCATTCATAATACACCCTGTCATGTTATATTGCAACACCTACTTTCACAAACATATGAACATTAACATGTATCAGACATATGTACACAAACTGACTGTCTCATTTGTTTTCAGTAGTGAGGAATGTCTGTAGTACAATGTATATTCTAAACACCATAGCATTCATAAATATCTCAGATGCCTTAGTGGTAAAGTCAGTGACTGTGGTGTTCATGGTCCCTAGTTCAAGACCTGCAAGGGCTGTTAGGTTATTTTGAGGGGCAGAATAAGGGCTTTTGGATGCAGGTGGATTAAAGAACTCTTAAGCAGTTGTTAGCGGGTTTCCACGTGTTTGCGCGATGGAAAGCGGTGCTAAAACACAGTAAATGGAGAAGCGCTTCACATGTATGACCTTTGCTTAACGTCACGCAGACCACAGGCAAACCTGCTCACAACCGCGTAAATGTGCGTTATTCACACTTTCCCTACCAGTGCCTACTCTGAGAGGTAAAATAATAACACCTTCCAGGAGTAGAACCCGCAACCATGTACTCCATTCTCAGAGTAACCTAACCCTAAGCTACCTGGGATGTACCTATCCCAGTTGTGTATGGAGACAGGTTAAAACACAAAAGGGAGGAATGTGTTGAAATAGGACAACCTGTCATGTACCCAATTAAAGGTGTATGCTCATATATAGATTTTTATATATATATATATATATATATATATATATATATATATATATATATATATATATATATATATATATATATATATAGAGAGAGAGAGAGAGAGAGAGAGATACATAGAAACATGTCAATATATACATGTCTACATATATATTTAGATATATAGATAGGTTAAAACATCTACACATCTATGGAGGTACAGATAAACGTATGCAATAATGTATATACATATATACAAACACACACACACACACACACACACACATACACATATATATATATATATATATATATATATATACACACACACACACACACACACACACACACATATATATATATATATATATATATATATATATATATATATATATATATATATACACACACACACACATATATACATGTCTGTAGACAGCATCCGAAGTGGTCATATCTGAGCAAACCATGGACCATAGCAATCACACATTCCACCCCCCAAACAATATGAACATAACATATGAAGAGTATATACTAATACACTATTACAAATATGTTCTGTGGACACAGTCACCAACACAACTGCAATGACTGCAACTATATATGACAGAATTACACAGACAGCTTTCATTTTGCAAAACTTTATTACATTCCGATGTATTGCCAAAAGGATTCAAGGACTAACAGTACCTGCATGCTATACAGGAAGCATTTAATAGTGCCTTAATGAATCAGTCTGCAATTACCGTAGTATTAGTCCACTAAGGGATAGGTGTTCACATAGGGAAAGAACACCCACACACATATAGACATTGTATAAAAGGGGTTCCTACACACCTGCATGTGCTATGTACACCCACCAACATCTACCCCACAACCGAAATAATTACATCAGTACATACTGTCATACCATAACCAATTATTCAACTACTGTATAACATCTGCTGAAACCTTAACATACCTGGACACAGACACACTAACGTGGCCCTATGTGAAATAGTTGCATTATACACTTGAACAGCTGCTGACGTAACAAGGTTTGTATGAACTAATCCCGTTTCAGAGGGTTGAAAGGCTCATACACCAGGAAGTTTTACCAAGTACTGAATATTAGCACAGTATGATACACAGTAACACCATACTAAATATGTCTGGTAAGCACACTGTAAACCCCCTAACATTATATGCATAGCTATGCAGCCTTGAGCTGGTCAAACAATCTGGACAGACTGAAACATATGCATAAGTATTAGGTACAGACATACCCTGCACAAGTAGCAATGTTCAGAAATATAACAGCAGTACTCACATTTAGACCAAATCCTCTAGGCATTACACACAATATATTACTGTTTGTCTCCATACAGCTGTTGCAATAAATTCCAAACAAAACTTCCACGCTGTCTTCCTCACAAGTAAGGCAAAGGGACAATGCCCAAGTGGAGTACTCAATTATACTCCACTGTTGCCATGGTATTGGCTAAGGCAGTAGCAGCGCAGCTGATGTGCATGTAATTAGCTACTTAGGAACACCAACTAGTCATCGGGATAGTACATGTTACTGATCTGTAACTATAAAAGGTTGCCTTGTCACACATTCAAACCATCTGTGTCTACCTGCAGGACAGTACAAAACACTGAAAGATGAACCGAAAATGAGTAGTACACTAGTTAATAACACCTCCAATTACTAAGCCGGTATGTATAACATGTAGTATGTCTTTGTATGTAGTACCTGTACTGTAAGAATTACAGTGTAATCAATGCATATAGTAGAAATAGCTATCTTGTAATGATGTATTGTTGAGCAGTAGTAATGCTTGTAATATTCTGTGTTTGTACTGCTGTAGGTCACACATCACACTCCACATACACCACAAGGGATAATATGGGCTTGGAACCCACCAATTCACTTCCAGCCACTGTCAGCATCAGGATTGGTCCAACAAGTATGTGCTATAACAGGGGATAGTATATGTCGATATATTGTAACAGTCGACATATGTATGGATGTATAAGTAAGGTGAACATGTTAAATGTGGGCTTACCTTGAAAATATGGTGTGCATTGTGGGATATTGTGCCAATAACTGTGTAATGTACAGTATTCTAGGCAGATCTGTATTCTATTCTACATAGCAGTTCTGTTATGTTATGCAAACAGTAGTTATGTCTTTTGGCAATTACAATATTCAATGATAGGATACATAGCATTAGTATTCATCTGACAGGTTAGCAACATGATAGCAAAGATAATTGGAAGAGCCAGGTAACTATCCATGCACATAACACATGCAATATCCACCTCTCTACTATCTTTTGCAAGCAATAACAGCTGTGCATGTGTACATATTATGCAAATGTGTAGTGACCCTTGTTACAGGGCTGGGCCAAATGGCTATGTGCACACCTACATAGAGTGGATATTGAGAGTACAGACACACTAGTTAAACTACCAGGTTTGTGTAGTCCAACCTCTCATTGCCAACCTAACAGCCGCCTGCACATACTGTATGTAAGGTAGTATACAGCACTGGTAATGAACCTGGTTGCATATCTTCTTTAACTCCAGTGTAACATCTGCAGTAGGAGTGTAAGATGTAGGAGACAGCTGGCCATGTGTAAAAGCCGCATCATAGGTGATGGTTCACACTATCTGATTATATCCTGATCATGTTGATAGTGGCATCAGAGCCTATTGATACATCACTCTGTTTGAAGAGTGGGTGCCTGTGCCCAATGGAGCTCATGGTCCTGGTGGATATTTGAGTATATACCCAGAGAAGGAAACAGACCTGTAGACACTTGCATCATCTGTAATCAACTAACAGGATCTGATGTGCTCCTCAGAGAAGGATTGCTGCTAAAGGTAGCTACAATGTTTTCGTAATAGCCAGTGTTGTCACATCCATAACACAAATATTTACATGTGAGCATCACTTTCTAAAACATCTTCATAGGCAATACTTAAAATAAATACAGTACTTGGTACTTGTAGTACTGTCTGCTCATACAGGCATGTCCACTAATCAGCTACTGGTGTTTCCTAATGTCAGCTTTGTGTATGTGGCCATCCTGGGGGAATGTAACCTCTGTGCCATGTACACTGTCAGACCCACCTAGCACCATGCCCCACACATTGTTTGGGATGCAACTACAGGGGTAAGCTGGAAGACAGCCCAGTCTACAGTCATGACTGGACTGGACAGTCATGAGGTGTAGGTTAACACATGCAGCTCATCAAAACAACCAACACATACCCTTACCAGAACACAGTAAGGACACCCACACACACTGCGGGAAATCACACACATTCACAGACGCATCTAAGTATTTGGCCAAACAAGTGACCCCCCAAGCAGGAAGAGACAGATACCAAAATAGACAAACTGTATGACATAGTTTGCATAAGTGTGCCACACCTCTGAACACATGACCAGAAACATGCCCAACAGTACCCATTTGTGAATGCAAACTCTAGCACTATGTTACACACCAACCTATATGAGGGCATACATACTGTTAGCCGCCTGTCTGCCATGATTAGCCACATAATCATACACTCAGACTACCTTTTGAACTATACACATGGCTCTGGCATATTCCATGCTGTTGTGCAGGACCTGTGATGCAGTAGCCTGGGCTGCATGGAAACACATGAAGGAACTGTCAGGTCTTGTAGCCCATGCAGGTATGTCTCAAGGCCTGGGTAGCATTCTGCCATTGGCCAGAATGATACTGCAGTACAGGGACAAAAGGATTGCATTCCAAAATTGTCTAGTGTAGTGGTGCATGTCACAGGGTATCCAGTATCTGTCGTCCTGGGATAACATGATTGACAGACCGTGATGCTTTGCCAGACAGGGCCTGCACCTGTAACCCCTGGGAATCTGGATACTGCCTAGGGCTCATGCTTCCCCTATAGTGCCTTCATCATGAATGGTTCAAGTGATGGTCCACTGCTGTTACAGGGACAGCCAAGCAATAAACTGTGGGTCTCACTACACAATGATACATATCAGAAACACTATATGGACATACATATGTCAATCCCTAACATGGAGAACATATCTGTGCAGTGGCTGAGACATGTTTCAATGCTCCAGAGAGCACACCTGCATGACCATGTTATAACACATAACTTACCTCTTGCCCATTATCCTTTATTGGAACACATGGGCAGGTGTGTCCATATTCCTGAAGGATATGTACACCCCCACACTAATTGCACTTGCATAACATCATATGCATTATTCTGAGCAACTACCTTTGTGCCAAAGTGGAATTCAAAATGCACCTTGAGACAGATCACCCACCAGGCCATGGACTTCCCAACTATCATAATGTGCTGTAATGGGAAAGATTAGGTCTGAGGCAGAACCATAATAATTGCTACTCTCAACTATTCCCTTATGAACTGGGAAGACTCCTCATGTATCAACACCTGCGCTCAATGCATGTTCGATTCCATCGACCCCACTGACCTGGTCACACAAACAGGGCTAACAGTATGCTACACATAGTTAGTCTCCAATGCCAATGTTATGTTTCCTAAGAGCAGAGTGGTGAGTGCCATGGCACCCATGCAGATGGACAATGCATGTGCAAATGCTGAATCCTACACAAATGAACCTTAAGCAGTCACATATGTGCAGTGATTGTGCCATTGAAACAGAACCAGGATTCAACCAAACGCAAACAAGTAGGCAAACTGGTGGTACCATGCTTTAAACTGTACCACAGAAGGTAGTAACTGTTGCAAGAGTGAACACACATGAGTGTAGGTGATCCCTGGTCAGCCTCAGTAAGATGCAGATACACCATATAAAACCACGCAAAGCTGCTGTGAAACTAATCAGCCACATATTATGAGGCCAAGCACAAAGCATTCTATAGCTGTGTCATTAATCATAATGGCAACGACAAGACCTGCCGTGCTGCACAGCACTATGGCATGGGAGGTACTACCCTTACAGAAATAGCACCCATTCATCCAGATAGGGTCTCGGAGAACCTAAACTCACTCCCACCCCCCCACCCCCAAGAGGTACACTTAGTAATATAACCATGTACACTGCAGGGCCCCTGTACTAATGATTATGCAGGTACAAGCTGCACTCTCCAAAGCCATACATACAGCTTTCATGGGACCTGTCAACATCCCAGGATGTATCCTACACAAATATAAGAACATTCAGCTAGCCACATACACATCATGTTCAATCATAGCTCCATGTCAGGCTGTGTACACACCAAATGGTGCACAGCAACAGTTATCACACCCCACAAAGGGGGAGACACCATTGATAATGGGATATAGTGCACAACTACCCTGCAGAGTCTGGTCTGTATGGCCATGAACCGTGATCAACGTAATTGATGTACTCGGTACAGATGTAGATGACAGTAGGGTTGATTCACACTGCATATCATGCCCTTGCCAGGTCGTAGGATACCATCACCCATACTGTGTTCCAGCTACACTCAGTAAACTAGGTGTATATTCCTATGTCACAGCAGTGGTTGGCAACTGGACTACTGGCAGAACCCACACTACAGAAGGTATCTGACAAATACACGCACATCAAACCAGTGCCAGCCACAGTAATACAAGGGTCATTCCTGGTACTCCCCCTCTTTGTCATCTATACCACATAGACTAACACAGAAGGCATCAGCCTATTGATGTTTGCAAATGACTATGAACTAGGAGCAATAGTTGACTCATTGTGTGCTGCGTTCAACATACAGAAGGGCCTTAAGTGTGTCAGATGTGTGGTGTGTGATGTATGGCTACAATCTGACAGCTAAGTATTGCATTGTCATCCCCTATGTTACAAACCCTGTACCCACTAACTACCACCTAGGCAACGATCAACATAATGGCAACTGTGTGTATGGGATGCAGCTGGACAGTACTTCCCTTTGATATTTACCTCACCACAAAAGACAAGTAGTCATATGTAGCACCCCTAATCATGACAGGGTGCCATCCAGGAATATAGAGATAACTGCTCAGCCATACTCAACAATTATGTGACCCATAATAGATCACATATTTCCTTTAAGGGTTATTACCCATGTGTAGATGGCCTACACTGCCCTTCACAATCCTTAGCTGCACTATGTAGCATGCAGCCTACCCTGAATAAAGCCATGTCCAACCCAAAGGTATTGGACATGCTACACTTAACACATCCTGATCCCAAATAAACACATACGTCATGATCATCCACCTTTCTAGTACAAGGATCACAACATGCCTGACAGATCCCTGTCCCATACACTTAACATACTCTTGCCATACTATGCATCCCTGTCCAGCAAAGCTGCACATTGCCTATCTCTGTGACATGGTGTGATGACCGCATGCCAAATATATCAGTAACCATGTGTATCAGTTCTGTGGCACTGCTTGAACTGACCACTGAAACGTACCTGTCTGTTGCCTACAGCTAGGTAACCTGTCTGCCTAGGCTTATAAATGGCCCAGGGCATATAGCCTACTAGATCACTATGACCATACATGCTATAGTTGATATCCAACCCTGCAAATACCATCAGGCTCGCTATTGTCCCATATGTTACACATGTGCAACACAGGCAATACATGGCAGGATGCTACACAGCTGTACAGTGCGATGTAGATGTATAGGGCAAAACACATACATGCTTGCAAGTCTGAAGGGTCACAGGTCATGTCCCTAATGGCTATGTATGACTATATATGTGGTATATACATAGCATTAAGGTCGATTGCATTAATGTGAACACATACAGGCATGTGCTGATAGGTAAAGACACCACTACAGGCAAACCGACATGCCCACGTCAAGACAACATCCACACGGTGTATGAGCAATGTCATCACATGACACACACATATAAGGTGATAACATCACATCACCAGTAGGCGTCAAATGTGTGTGACTTATACATGTCAGTGGTGTTAGTGTCATGTAGATTAACAAAGACGTATTTGTAATCTTAATAAATGTGATACACATGTATGTTCAGCTGTACTGCTGTACTTCTCTGTGAGTTACTGTAACCTGTCTCCATCATTATGTCTTCCAGGTATGCCACATAGCAGGCTGCCATCATACTGATGCTTGAAGGATGAGGTCCTCATCCCATACCTCCTCGACAACTACACAACGCTCTTCAGCCATGTGCCACAGGATGCACAGCAGCTGGATGCCCTGTGGGAGGAACTCTGCAGGAGGATAAATGATGTTGGCAGTCAAAATCGCACCTATCAGCAGGTGCTCTGACACTGCGCTGACCTGATAAGATGGGCGAAACAGCATGCTAATGCAATCGCCAGGAAACAAGGTGCAAGAGGTGGGGGGGCCACTCACCCAGTCCCCACTCACACGTACTGCGGAGCTACTAGCCAACCTGATGACACCTGAATACCTCCATCCACAAGCTTTAGCTGGTATTGTGGAGGTGGGTGTCTCTCAACCACTGAGCCTGGAGTTGCCTGGAGAGTCACTACTGCACATAAAACATAACTATATATCACATAGTTACATGTGTTACTGTACAATATGTAATGAAACATCATATGCAAGGCATGTATGCACACATGCCACATACTATATTCTGCTACTCTATGTATGCACAGATGTGCATACTCTATAGTATAGTGTATTGTACTGGCTTATATGCTAACATGGACATTGCACCCTGTAGCTATCACACAGGTATAGATAATGATCTTATTGCTGTGACACTCCTGTTTAGGTACCTCTGGTGTTTTGCAGTGACAGCAGCCTGTGTCAGGTGAGATTGTTATTATTTACCAGGCTTGATAATGCACGGAACATATTAATTGCATGCTATCTGCCATAACACACGTACACATAATGCATGGTGGTCCTGTTAATGGACACTGGTCAGACCTGCAATGCATCACACTGTTTACCTATGTGAAACAATTGAAGACTATATGAAACACCTACACTAAACCTTCCAAACTGTCATTCCAGATGTGTGAACAACAGTGAATACAATGGTGGAGGTGTGTCCCACTTTAGGGATAGGTACTACATATCAGCATTACACATGTTAGGAATACGAACAGTACTGTACAGAGAGCATATGTGTGCATACACTAAATGTGTTGGAGCTGGAGTATGCCCGGCCCACAGGATACGCCCTTGTGGAGTATACCCTTGCTATGAATGTCACACAATGTCATGTGCTATCAGACATGTCCATGACGTATAGTGGGCTGACTGCAACACTGCTCAACTATCCTGCAAAACATGTCTCACATCCCATACATACCACCCTTTGTCTCAATAACCCTGTCCTCAGTGGGGCATATGGCCTCTATGAGTGTATGTCATATGGGATAACACTGACATGTGAAATAAGATGGCCATCACAACCATTGGACCGAACATGTGTACACATGGCCATGGAGGATGGCCAGAGACATGAAGCAACACACACAGTAGAAGTGATGTACGTGTGTACACCCTGTTGTACATTGGCTCAACACAATACAACTATGGCCTTTGTGTAATGGTGATATTGCAGATGTGAAACACTAAACATCATACAGGCCTGTGCACAGCTTGTGTAGGCATAACATGAAACCATCACATAACATGTCTTGAATATCTGTCACGACATGGAAGCATTCACCTATACAGTATCAAAATACATACATGTGTTACACAACATACGTATACATCCACATCAAGCCACAGATACAGTACATTCATCTTGCTGTTGTCAGACATCACTGTCATGCCTGCTCCTCATGCATGAGGTACACAGATGGCATGTGGGACATAGAGTACTTGTAAGTTAGCCATGTGTGAGCATAGTTGCCAGGTATCAGTAATATCATTGCAGATGTGCAGGGGTGTCATCCGTATACACTTCTGTGACCTGTGTCACACATTCCACATTAGGGTTTATTGTGGATATATCTCAGTGATGTGGGTCACATTCCACATTAGATAGGTTTTGTATGTGAACATAGTTATGGCTATTAACTGTGTCAGTAGCTCACACTGTATAGCAATTTTGAAGCCACATGATGCCCTGCAATGGCTATGCACATCAGCTCAATATGAGGTATGTCGCTGCATATTTGTAGGGTGGACAGACAACATTGCATCAGCTGAAGGCCCATGTTAGTATAACACATCCCTGCATTGGGACACCATTAACGTACTGTAGATTGGAAAGGACACCATTGTGTTACACATGTATGCATGTCATTCAACATGTCAGAAGAAGACATGTCATACTACATGTGATTGGCAAGGTCATACGCCACACAGTAGGCCAGTGTACTGTAAACCTGTGCTGGTCTGTGGCACCATTGCAAAATAGGGACAGCCGTGTTAAACATGTGTGTACAGCCACATGCACAATGTCTAGACTCAGCTCAGGGGTAGGCGGAATAATGTTGAACAGACATGCACTGCTTTGGGGGAGATATGCAAGCTAGGGCTCAGGCAAACATAGTATGCATTCGACATACCCTACTGCTCATGTCCTCACACATAGGGGCAGTAGCCAACACAAAGCATCAGTGGCAGATGTACAAAGGTCAGCGAATGTCTGTTAACATGTGGTGTATGTTGCACACACCATGGCAGTGCAGTGCAATGGTGCAAAGTGCATGCATTGTGTTGCAGGTATGGGGCATAGGCTACTAACACAAATGGTGCAATACAGGTATGTATGCTAATTACCACTATAATTATGTAAGGTGCATGCAGACTGCTTTAACACATGCATGCTGTTGTGTGCAACTCAGGGATGTATGATAACTACCACTATAATTGCTTAAGCGGAAAATATAATTGTCTAAGCTGAATGCCATCTGCCATATCACCTGCATGTAGCGTGTGTGTCTGTGTGTTTCTGTGTGTGTCTGTGTGTGTGTGTGTGTGTGTGTGTGTGTGTATGTGTGTGTCTGTGTCTGTGTGTGTGTTTGTCTGTGTGTGTCTGTCTGTGAGTGTCTCTGTCTGTGTGTGTCTGTGTGTGTGTGTGTCTGTGTCTGTCTGTGTCTGTCTGTGTGTCTCTGTCTGTCTGTGTGTGTGTCTTTGTCTGTCTGTGTTTGACAATAACGTTTTAAAACTTAAGAAACTACAACTAGAGACTGTTTATTTCAGACAGTGCATTACTGAAGGCCTTATTCCCAAGGGATTACGGAATACATTTTCCCCATCTGGCTTATTAAATAATGCACAGTTTTATGCTGATTTAAAAGACCTTTTTCAAGCTCAAGGTGTTCACTTGCTTGAGCTCATTATCAAACATTATGACATTCAGATTAACCAACTTCTACTGGAAACTGAGCTCCTTGATAAAGATTTAAAAGCTGACCTGGACTTCCCTAAATATAGAATTGATTATGACAGAACCTTAACTAGTATTGATGCTTTACTTAACAAATTAAAATCAAACAAAAGTAAAAAATTATTAAGGGACAGACAAGCATATCAAAATGGTTCTGCATACCCCAGACTTCAATTCTTGGAAAATAAGAACCCACTACTTGGGGAAAGGGCGGGTCAGCTTGATAACTTCATACAGGCACCGCATGATAATGCACCTCCCCTTGAGGACTCAGTTTACAATGACGAACAACCTGGCCCCAGACGAAGTAACAGAATAAGGGGCCTCAATGCCAACAATAATTCTATCCCTAGGACTAATGTTAGACAGAACCAGCATGGCAATAATATTTTTTTAGACCAGCGCCAACCTCGACAACGGAACAACAGGAGACAGAACTGGAATTAACTGATACAAGCCTTTTGGATTTAACCTTGGAGGGATCTTCAGAAATTAACGGGGACCTTTCAATACAAAATGGTCCCAAAATTGTCTGTAACTCAAACGGTGACTTCAAAATTTATAATTTCACTGACATTTCTCTTCCTGATGACCTCATAGAACTTTTGGCTTATGGGAACACATTTGTCCCGAGTAAAACCAGTGACATTTCGAAAGAAATTATAAATCTTAAGTGCTTTGTGAGAAAATTAAACTTGAAATTGTTTTTTAACAATGAATGTACCCAGCCAGGAACCTCTTCTCTTAAACTACCTAGTGTTTTTAACCCACCCCTCCATCCTTCTTTAGCTCTTTTTGAACATGTTTGTGAAATAGATTTAAGACACATGTTCAATGATAATGCCTTGAGTAGGTCAACTCGGGTGTTTAACACCTCTAAAGAACAACTTGAATTACTCACTAACCTTCGGCATGTACCGGTACGATTAATGAAACCGGATAAAGGGGGTGGGTTGGTAATACTTGAAAACGATGTGTATAATGAAAAAATGTCCCTGGTTCTGGACTCACCAGCATATTCTGAAGCCTCCATTAATGAAATACATACTGCACATAACAGGATGAGAGGTTATTTTCGAGACCTATATCTCGAAAATAAGATAGACATAGACACCTATAATTACATAGACATTACATTACCGAAGATCCCAGTTATGTTCGGCATACCCAAGGTCCATAAAGACTTGTCAAATCCACCCATGAGGGCCTTAATTGATGGAAGGTCCTCTATGACATACCCAAGTGCCAAACTTGTTGACAAACTTTTGTCCAAATATGTCCAGTGCCTACCTGGTGTATGTAAGGACTCATGGTCATTCTTAGAACGTATCAATGGTCTACCCTTCAACAGTGATGACAACTTCCTCACTGTTGATGTGGTGGACTTATACACTTCAATACCCCACCAGGAGGCACTTGAGTGGACTGCATTGTTACTTCAAGAACTAGGTGCCCCAAGATTGGAGATCGAATTAGTCACAGAACTATTGGACATAGTCCTGTCGTCTAACTATTTCATTTTTAACAGGAAATACTTTCTCCAGAAACAAGGGGTTGCCATGGGGTCCCCTTGTGGGGCTTCCGTAGCAAACGTCTTTATGGGATACTGGGAGAAGCATTTGCTTTTTGCGTCCACCACCTTAATGGTGCCGGTGCAATTCTACACGAGGTACCTGGATGATGTATTCTTGCTTTTCAGGGGTGACCTCCCTGAAGCTGACGCCTTCATTACTTCCATTAATTCCACTACTGAATTCTTAAAATTCACGTATAAATTTTCTAGTTTTGAAATTGATTACCTGGACATTAAATTGACCAAAGATGTCGAGACCTACTCTTACATCTCAAATATTTACAGAAAGCCCACGTACTGCAACTCTTTCTTGCATTTCTCGAGTCATCATCCCTTCAAACAGAAAAAAGCCATAATTAAGGGCCAACTAGTGAGGGCGGCAAAGATGTGCAGTACCCTTGAAGCCTTTCAAAAAGAATGTGACGTGTTGCTTGAGATGTTTTCCAACAGAGGTTACCCTGTTCACCTTATTCGTGAACTTACTTCGGAAGTGTATACAAAGAGATTAAATGTTTTTTTTAAAGCCATTCTGAGTAGGAACAATGATGTTATGTCCCTTACTCCACCTTTGAATAACCCAAATGATTCCACCAATATAAACTCAACACTGGTCGAAACACCACCTTATTTAACCTCTTTTGATCCATCTTCTAGTTACATTATGACCTTCAGCCTAGACGCGAAGGCAATTATGACTATTATACGCAAGAATTGGGATTTTATTTCAAGTAATTCCTCACTTCTTGATAAACTTGGCTCACATCCTAGATTTGTGTTTAAAAAAAATAACAATCTAAAGGAGTTATTACAAAGGGCTTCTCCTAAAACACCCTTTAATAGGAAAGTGGGCATGTTTCCATGCGGCTTCTGTAATAGATGTCACAAAGTTAGATCAGGACAGACGTTCAACATACGTAACAAAAAATATACTATCAGATCCCCATTAAACTGTGAAAGTAAATCTATTGTCTATGCGGCCTTCTGCGATTGCTGCCCGTCTTTCTACATCGGTAAAACCGATCGTAGACTTCGTGACCGCATGTACGAACACCTATATGCGATCAAGAATAAAAACGACAGCAACGCATTGGCTAGGCACATAATCAACCAACCTGGCCACAGTTTTTCTTTTATGGCAATAGATCAAATACAGGGTAACATTAGGGGGGGTCCTATCCCATTGTTCCTTGAACTTTGTGAACTTGAGTGGCAACTCAGAACAGATGCATTTAACTATCCAGCATTAAAACTGAGAAGTTATCTAAGATAATAAATTTTATTGCTGTCATGTTTCCATTTAAGGCGCTTATCTATCAACTCTTGACTCATATTGTATACCCTTTTTATGAGTTTCCAGTTTGTTAAATAATCCCTGCATATGTTCTCGTAGATATTTACACAGTCCCTAGTTGTTCTACACTGTATTAGATTATTACTTTATTGCTTTTTAGAGTATTTATTTTCCTAAGAATAGGAAATTTTCCTACTCTTTATAAATATACATATATACATACTTTTTACAGTACTTTTTTAGGGTATATATATATATATATATATATATATATATATATGCTTTGCTAATTTACATTTATTGGATTTTAAAATGTTGTTTTTAACCATTTTTCTGATGTGTTTAAACTGTGGCATAAAATTGTTTTGATTTTTAATGTATTCATATTAGTTCCACTCGTTTTGACATCACTTCCTCTTCCAATTGATTTAAAAACTGACTTAGAGTGAACAGTAGTTGTTTTTACTCTGAAGAAGCTGTGTCAGTGTACATGGCGAAAACGCTATATTAATAAATTTTTGCGTTAAGTTACTTGCTTCGCTATTCATTGGATTTGAACTTCAAACTTCATCTCATCACTTGCTGGAGCAAGGAGTCCGAGCCTTTTTGTTTGCTGTTTACTGGTTTTCTTTACTTCGCGATTTTACTTAAGCGGAAAATATAATTGTCTAAGCTGAATGCCATCTGCCATATCACCTGCATGTAGCGTGTGTGTCTGTGTGTGTGTGTGTGTGTGTGTGTGTGTGTGTGTGTGTGTGTGTGTGTGTGTATGTGTGTGTCTGTGTCTGTGTGTGTGTTTGTCTGTGTGTGTCTGTCTGTGAGTGTCTCTGTCTGTGTGTGTCTGTGTGTGTGTGTGTCTGTGTCTGTCTGTGTCTGTCTGTGTGTCTCTGTCTGTCTGTGTGTGTGTCTTTGTCTGTCTGTGTGTGTCTCTGTCTGTCTGTGCGTGTCTGGTATAAATTGTAATGTACAGTTCCTGTTTTCCCCTCACAGGTGTTGATGTAGCTGCATTGCCCTCCTGCAGTCCACATGATGTTAGTGTCCCCACATACTCTAGCAGTGATGATAATAGTATGATTGAGGCATAGGCAGGGTTGTCAGGGGCTGAATCTGTGCCATTGGTTGCCATTCCACCTGTCTCCCCCTCATCCTCACACACAGTTCCCCTGCCTGCACAAACCCCATCACCACTGGCCATAGAGGAAGGACAGTTGGTGGGTGGTAGCATGGAACAGGGAAGTGTGGTGACTATGGAAGGTGTGCCTGCACACCATGATCCCAGTCAACAGACTGGTGATGTCCCACACAGGCATGTGCCCAGCGCTGCTTGTAGGAGGACCACTTGTCAACATGCCCCTGTGAGAACAAGAACATCAGCTGGAGTCATCAGACGCATGTTTTAGGTTGTAATGGAGGCACAGGCATGTGCTGAATGGCACAACAGAGAAGGTCTGAGGCTTCAGAAGGCTGCTGTCTGTTCATTAACTGACAACATCCAGGCACTTGCAAATGTTCACCATCATCTTGCAGATGTTTTGGATAGCCGATTGAGTGACATGGTGGGAGTCCTTGACTTTGGCATGTCAATCCTCAAGCATGAAATGTCTGTGCTGGAACATCTGGTGGGAGTGAGGCATCAGGCATGTGGACGTAGGTCAGCTACATCACCTGTTGAAGGTCTATATGAACATGCTACTGCACATGCCCGCTCACATAGTGGCAGTAGCAGCAGCAGTACAGCTGGTGCTGTGCAGTCCACACCAGGACATCACTGTGCATGTGGTCCTGGATGGTCCCAACAGAGACACGATTCCAGTGGACATGTGTCATCAGACAGTACCCAATCTGGACCTCTGCCTGGTAGTGCCCGTGCAACCCCTGGCAGGCGCAGGTAACGTGGCTGTGGCCGGACACTGTGAACTGTGAAACCTGCCTTGTACAGTCTGCAGCTATCAATATTACACCTGTGTAGGCCAGCCACATGCCAGACTTGTGTGCATGCATACACACACACTGGAAACAAATGTAGGGCACCTCAACACACACACACACATAACATCCACACACGCCTAATGATATCATAGGCCCTAACACACACACACATGATGTCATCCAATGGCACAGCCTAGGCCTCTCGCAAACATTATCACTCTGCATATGATGATGCCTGTGCTGCATCCCTGTCATCCACACCATCGGTGCAGGGACATGTTCATATGGTCTGATGCACAGGGTGAACATACTAGGTAGACAATTGTAGATTAATATTGTTGAGTAGTGTTGACAGGCAGCAGACATACTATGTATTGCAGTTTTAAAATGCAGTTTGTACGTTTGACAGTATGTATCACGTGTAACAACACTAACAGCATGTTGATCTTGACGTTATGCCTTCCTCTTTCAGGTGTAGTTGCATGTGCCAGGGGATATTGGTGTTTGCGGGAGTCCCATATGTACATGTTGACAACCCACAGATCAGTATGACAATACCTGCATGCACTTTGTAGCTTCCACATCAAAGTTATATTCTCCCATGTTTCAATTATGTTTACTGTTCTAATGATCCAGGAGCATGTTTCATTTATGTTTACTGTTCTAATGATCCAGGAGCATGATAGCTGTGTAGTAAGTTACTGTGTTCAGAGCCATCACATCCATAGTGGGTGACATCACAGGTATAGTTACCTGGAACGCGGAGTGGGTAAAAGAGTGGTATGCTGGATGACAAGGGTAAAGGCCAGTGGAAATAGTGGCTTCTCATTGGGAAGCAGTAATACCCACTGCCATGACAGCATGCAAACACAGACACACCCACACACTCAGGGATTCACAGACACAGTAACAAACACTCTGACACACACACACAGTTGCCAGTGTTCGGATGAGAACCCCTGCCTATGTGCATATCATCATTATAGTACTACACAATTACAAGATGCGCCACAGAGATTGCACATGTACAGGTAGTTGGAATGGCCTAAGATTGAGGACATCGACAGGGATACTACAGTGCAGTGAGTGTATGTGGTGAGGGGGATCCATCAGTAGGCTATGTAACAACAGGTCACACCCCAGGGTGTACATGTTAACAGGCAGTTAGTATGCCCATCTAAGACTGATGATATTAACAGGGATGCTAGATTGCATTGAGTGGATGGAGGTGGGGGCATTAACATTTCACTATGGTAAAATACAGCCTCACTCCAGGAACTGGACAGCCACACACACACACACACACACACACACACACACACACACACACACACACACACACACACACACACACACACACACACACACTGGCATTCACAAATATATACACCTATGTCACACACATACAGACACTTTATATGTGTGAGGTTTAACTACCTGCCTATGTCTTTCTTTCTACACTTCACTCTGTACTGGTGTCAACAACAGTGTTCAGGAGAGTGATAACATGTGGGATGTATTCCCAACCATACGTGACATATATGGACACACACACCCACACGTGCCAGTACTGTGAATCAAACACCTGCTATCTCATGATAGGTACTACAGGTGTACAGCACTATCGCATCTGATACAATGCTTACTGACTCTTTCCTTTGACAACTGTGCTGATATATGCACAATATATGCACAAGGCAGGTATTACTGTTACAGGTGTCATGAGGTTTGCCTTCAGTGTCACCCTTACAGCATTCTACATTGTCTGTCTTCCACTTCAATTAACAAAACCTGACCTTAGCAGGTACACAGGTTATTGTAGCACTGGTTGTAACACACCAATGAGCTGTCCTCAGTAATCATTCATCTTCAAAGAAGCCCCACCATTTAATAGTCATGTCCAAACATCTGTCCATACCTCATGTATGGCTTACTGTACATAGAACATATCACCATATACAGTTGGCAATGTTGAGGCTGTATTGCAACAGCATGATGTACTAAGACAACAGTCACCTTCAGACATCAGACACTGCACAAACATGGAATCTACACAAACAGCAATACATGTACACATATGCGGTCTACATCAGTACATGCACTAGCAGGTCAAGAGGATACATTTCACACCTTCCCTACACCATGTGTGAAACATAGTCGAACATTACACCATAAGGGATGTTGTATTCATGTACTGGTAGGACACCACCACTTTCACCGAGTAGCCAAGTGTACATATATTACAAAATCACATATCAGCGTGACACACACAGCATTATTCCATGTCATGCTCCAACAAACTGTTACTTGACAGTGCTATGGTGAAGCCAGGGCACTGTAATCACCAACAGTGAGCACATCATATTTGCCACACACACCTCATGTGTACCGGAAGAGTGCCAGCAATGTGCTCTGTTAGAGCTAGGCAGTACACTCATTCAAGCATGTGCAAGGTCTGTGGCTTGTAAACAACTTACCCCAGCATGTACTGGCTATTGTGGTACTAAGGCTAATGTCCAGACAGCACACAGCATGCATGGCTTGCAATTGTTGACCTTGGGTATATGCAGGAGCCGTGGCCACACATGGCTGTACATGTCATGAACATATCACCTGTGACTATTCAGGAACATACAGAGCAGAGCTGGATTTCCCTGAGTCTGTCAATACAGGCCTTGTGTAGATCCTATGGTCCTGTTATTTGGGTATGTTTGTAGGCATTGCATTAGGTGGACATGTCTAAAGACATACATGCCACATGGAGTGTTGTATGATATGATAGGTGTCATGGGTGATCAGTAGAGAGGGGGATATTACCTCTGTCAACATAGATATCAAACCTTATGTACTGTTAGCATGCTATCTGCCATGTGCATGTGTGTAATGACTGTAGCCACCTGTATGTGGAAAGGAAAATGAAAGCTATGGTAATGTAATTTATGTTGTATGAGTGTGGGATGTACATATCCAGGGCAGGTACGGTTAGGTCATATCCAACCATGAGGGTGTTGTTTACTGGTGTACAGCAACAGTCTACCATGTTAATTCTGACAACATCTGAGGGACCCTGGTATGTGTACAACTGAGCTGGTTACAAACAGTGGTATTATTGCATTGCATAACACATTATGCAGTTGTGTCTGTACATGGGTACTTTGCACAGTTGATGTAGGCCTAGGTATAATCCACCAATCGAGGGTTATCTGGTGGTCTACCATACTATGTAATATCACATATGGATGCGTGTTGGTAGTCTGGGTACAAGGTGGTGGATGAATATGAGGATACAACCTAGCATGCAACATTTGCCACTGTCACCTGTACCTGACTCATCTGTGATGCATTATGTCAGAGTAGTGGTCTTTACATGTGAGTAGCCTTTATGAATATGTGTACACCACCACCTGGAATGGTCCATACCACTGTTATGGCTCACATGTGTGGATCAGTGTTATATGGTGGTAGTGCAATTGTGCACTACAGAGCCTTCAGCCAGGTGTTCCTCACTGCACAGATGTCAGTATTTCCCATTGTAGGTTCTACATTGAGCAAATGGATTACTAAAGCTACACATCTAGCACTGGTTAGCATAAGCATCCAATGCAATTGTCATGTAGGTTTAAGGGTGTTACTTCTGTGTGTGTAGGACATTTGCCTTGGAATGCAGCTATATGGGTAAATGTGACCTAGGTATTATCCACACACACGTGTAACATGGATGCATGTGCTCTGTGTTGAAGGCACATTGTTCGGTCATGACAGCCCGGAATGACAGACACTGGACAACCTCATAATAACAGTAGGACATTAGATCATTGTTTTGATCTAGCAGTTGCCACCCATACCATGACATCACTGCATGTGGCATTAATGTGCTTGGTAGCAAATGCCCCATGTAAGGTGACGGACAGTGGCAGAACTTAATGTATATGACCAATGTTACATATACTTAGGGTAGAAGTCCTGGTAATAATGACAACTACTAACACAGCCGGGAGAGGTCATCTTGACACCTGCACCTCAGTACCATTACACAAGGTGGCTCACACATTATGCTTGCACATGCCACTGTTCCACATATAATGCCACTGTCCACAACCTGCTATCAATGTATGCCTTTCAGGGCAGCAAGGTGTGTGACACATGCTTTAGGTAGCATCCACCTGTGCGACCCAGGTAACCTATTGTCTGTCACTTCCACACATGCATGAATGTGTATACGTAACATATATATGTCAGTACTTCATGTACATGTATGCTATCACACAGCACAGACACAGATATATCATTTACGGGCCACATACAGGTATCAGGTAGTAAACCAGTATGATGTGCATATATACTGACAGGTAAGATGTACCAAGCTGTAAACCTGTGTGTTTACAATAGTAGTCCGTTACAATGTGTTCTGTACATGTAAGTGTTTGAGCATGCACACTATGGCCTTCAGTGGTTAGAATCGGAGTGAATCCCAAACAGCCCTGTACATGTATGAGTGTACCCACTGCCACCTTGTTTAATTTGAGTGATTGCATTCAACAAGCCCTTTGTTACTAAGTGTATGAGCATGTCCAGTATAACCTTGTGTAGTTGCAGTCATACTGCATCCCAAATGGCCCTGTGCTACTAAGTGTACGAGCATGCCCACTGTAACCCTGTATAGTGATAGTAGTTGTCCATTCCACAAATGGCCATACTCCAGTTCAGGTTCCTGTTGTGCTACAACTATACCTCTCAGGCCTACCTGTGGATGATGTGTCTTGCTTGTGCATACAGGTTGTAATGGACACCTACTTTAAACACACAAGTCTTCAGCTATGTACTTTGTGACTGTCAGTCTCCTTGTTGTTGTCCTCAATTGTAGAAGGGCAGTCTGACTGCTTTAGAATGTGTAATCTCTATGGCGCATCTCGTAAATGCATAGTACTGTAATAGTGATCTTTAGATAGGCAGGAGTTCTGATCCCGCCACTGGCAACTGTGTGCATGTGTTTGTGTGTGTGACAGCAAATGCCTGAGTGTGTGTGTGTGTGTGTGTGTGTGTGTGTGTGTGTGTGTGTGTGTGTGTGTGTGTGTGTGTGTGTGTGTGTGTGTGTGTGTGTTTGTCAGCAAATGGCTGAGTGTGGTTGTGTGTGCATATTTGTGTCTGCATCCTGTCATGGGAGCGGGTTTTGCTGCATTCCAAAGAGATACCTCCTTTTGCACTGGCCTTTACCCTTGTCAACCACTAAACCTCTCTCTTCCCCCCTCCCCACTGCAAGTAATCGGTCCTGTGATGTCACCCAGCTCAGACATGGAATCAGTAAGTATAATTGTATGTGTTCTGTGGCACATACCCCAACTGCATACCACTGTACTAGTTACCTTTACATAGGCAAGACGTGTATGCACAATACTGGCAAGTGTGTGCGTGTTTGTGTGTCAGACTACCCTGTAGCCAGGCATACACATGTGTAATGCCTTTTAGCACACCATGGTAGCCATCCATGGTGACCGCTGTCTACAAAGTATTACATAGTTAGGAATGGTAAATAATACACAGTCAAGCACGACTACAGTTGGGTATGTTATTTTCCTGTGCCATGTCGAGCAGTGACACAGAAGTGGTCACTGGGATATAGGTCCATACCCATCATTCCCCCACCCTAACTCCACAACCCCAGAGTAGACTACATTAGTCATCATTCCCCACCCCAAACTTTACATACACAACAACCATCCCTTCTCTGGTGAACTGCTTATGATTTAAATGTTATAACACAAGGGATGCCTCTGTTTTGTGTACACGTCAGTTTCTTTGGAACCCTTCTGTGTCACAAAGGGCTTTCAGATGTGTGTGTGTGTGTGTGTGTGTGTGTGTGTATACATATATATATGTATATATATATATATATATATATATATATATATATATATATATATATATATATATATAGATATATATATATATATATATATATATATATATATATATATATATATATATATATATATATATATGTATGCATATGCCTATGGCTGTGTCTGTGTATATGCATATATATATATATATATATATGTGTGTGTGTGTGTGTGTGTGTGTGTGTGTGTGTGTGTGTATATACACATCCCGTAGGTGTGTATATATATATATATATATATATATATATATATATATATATATATATATATACATATGACAGTTGTACAGATGTAGACTTGTCTTTGTTCTTTCACAGAGTACAGTACATTCAAGGGTACTGTACATATGTACACAAAGGGACTATCCCATTTGTTTTCAGTACTGTGGAATACCTGTAGTAGGATGTGTATTATAGACTCTATGCAACATGTGTACAACCCAGATGGCTTAGTGGTATGTCCAGTGACCTCAGTGTGCATGTTCCAGGGTTCAAGACCTGCAAGCCTTGTTGATACTGTCAATTAGGACTGCAAAAGGCAGTTGTAAGTAGGTGTAAATGTGTTTTCGTGACAGTAAGCAGCGGGTAAATGCAGTTAACATACATGTACAACCCACAGTACACTTGGAATGCCCTTCTTTGGCAATCCTGCTGATGTCACCCACCTACGAATACACCTCTGGGACTGCTGTAACCCAGTAATCTCCATGGCGCATGCTGTAGTGTGTTAAACTAGTTTGGTAGGTGTTCTAATCCCAGACAGGTCAAGTGTGTGTGTGTGTGTCTGCCTGCCTGCTTGTGAAAGAAATGATGCTTTTAGAGTATGCACACTCTTTACAACCCACATGACTACCTTTGGCAATCTTGCTGATGTCACCCACCTGGAAATACACTTCTAGGATTGCTGTAACCCAGTATTCTCTGTAACACGTGCTATAACTGCGTATTGCTGTAGTGTGATAAACTAGTTAGATAGGGGTTCTATTCCAAGAGAGACCAACTGTGTGTGTGTGTGTCTCTGTCTGCCTGAGACAAGAACAATGCTTTTTAGAGTATGCACGCTGTTTACAATTCACATGACCCCCTTTGGCAATCCTGCTGATGTCACCCGCCTAGGAATACTCCTCTAGGACTGCTGTAACCCAATATCCTCCGTAGCGCTTGCTGTGACTACATATTGCTGTAGTGTGATAAACTAGTTAGGTAGGGGTTCAATTCCAAGAGAGACCAACTCTGTGTGTGTGTGTCTGTCTGTCTGCCTGAGAAAGTAACAATGCCTTTTAGAGTATGCACACTCTTTACAATTCACATGACCACCTTTGGCAATCCTGCTGTCACCAACCTAGACATACACCTCTGGGACTGCTGTAACTCAGTAATCTCTGTAGCACATGCTGTAGTGTGATACACTAGTTAGGTAGGGGTTCTATTTCAAAACATGGCAGGTGTGTGTGTGTGTTTGATTTTCAGAGCCTGTGTGGAGGTTGCTGTGAGTGTCTAACCACTGGACATGTTGGGAAGTGGATTTTGTAGTTTTCCTGTTTGGTGTTCATCTTATATGTCACAATGTTCACCTCAGGAGGAGTAGAGATGTCAGTCAGCCAAGGGACTATGTTAGCAAGCCATATCCCTACATCTGGCCAAAGGCCTGATGAACAAAGTATGCAACCCTACACCTAATGTATGTCTACTATATCTCTGTTGCAGATGTTGCTCACCAACACACATATATGTTCTTACAGCACACCATCATGTCAGCTTTGTGGCACATGGAGTAACTGCATGCACTTGTAATAGTAATGACTAGTCTGTAAGGGGTTTGAACCCCTGTACTGGTAGGTGTGTGACAGAAGATGCTTAGGTTTAGTCTCTAAGCCCTTCTCTGATGTACTTTACCTCTGTCTGTCCCTCCCACACACTCTCTGGTGGATGTGGAGGTGTACACCTGCTTAGCAGCAGCTTGTGTTTTGTAAGTGATGGTCATGATCGGGTGATGGCCTCTGCACCTATTGCAGTTCTCCTCTAGCTGACTGCATGTGGAACAGCGGTGATGATGTTCCCATAGCCATTCACATGAAAAACACAGTACAATATCTAGGAACATCATGTTGGTGTTTGCCCATGACAGTCACTGTGAGTGGTACCAGGATCTGGTGTTTGGTAAATGGCATCACAGATGATATCTGGATGTTCCTCAAACAACATACACAGTGGGAAATAGCCTAAAGATAGGAGGGTGATGTGCCAGACATGACTACAGCATGTAAGTGTAGCTATGCTTCATTGAGACTACTGCCTGAATAACAAGTTGTGTGTGGTAATGGCTATTCTGCATGTTTTAAAACTGACAAGACAGTGCTCTCTTTGTGAGGGACCCCCATCTGTAGGGCCATCTGTGGACTGGTCAGTGTGTGGAACCATTTGTTTCCTGTGTTACTCACGGAACACACATCTGTGAACAGCAGGAGCATAGTGTGAGGATAGCAGGCAGTACATGGTGATAGTGATGAGTTACTGCCATCGCATCCCTGACTGGACATATGTCACATGAAACAGTGGTATGACAGGCACTGTCTGGAGTTCTCTGTGACATGCCAATAATGGTTCATAGCTGCAGTCACAAGTCTTCTACACTTTGTACAGATGTCATGCAGTATGTATGCATGTGTTGTGCTCCCTCTGCAAATGTATACCATCTGTTGTGTTGGGTTGATGGTCATATCTATGCATGCTGTTATAAGTAATCCTGAATGCTGTTGACTATTACTAAGCCATATATGTGTTTAAACTGCAACACCATAGGCTGTATGGGTTTGGAGGTCCCGGCAGAACCTCCTGTCCCACTTCAGCTGGCCATGGCACTGGGCACCAGCACATCTGGGGCCCAGCCTTGAACCTCCATCTCTGTTGGCTCTGCACCACCTTCTGGTAGTACCGCCACTGAGGATGGGGCTTGTCCCCCCTGGGAGCAGGTCCAGACAGGAAAATGTCTGCTGTCGTACAGTCACGGAAGTGGTGCGCAGGGGGCTCAATAAGGGGTTTTGAGGCCAGATATGCCAGCTCAAGGGCAGAGTGTCACATTTACAGGGTGAGGCTGCCCTTCCTAGACAGCTCCCAGCACTGCCATCTTTCCAGCTGTTTTGGTGCAGTGGTGGCTGCCCATGGCTGGGGACCTCCGTCCCGCTATTTTCATCTGGGGGCTCATGGACTTGTGACTGCCAAACACCCCTCCCCATCCAAGGTGTATCCCCCCACATGTGTCATATACTGACCCTGTATGCTGTCTTGTCTGTCATCCTACCCTACCTATCCTCCACGAGTATACTTACTCTTCTTCCCCCACATCCCACTCTCACCCTACGGAAACAAAAGGCTAATCAGTTCCTAGAACAACATTTGCCCCATACATAGCTGTCCATTTCACACACGTGTACACTCAACACATGTAACCCTTTTAATATGCATCACAACGTACCCCAGTTGTCCTCACCCCTGTCTCTCAGGCGCACGATCCTAGTATGCACATGACTCCTAAATGTTCCAGCTACACGTGATGCGGATGACCTCATTGTACACACAACACTACCGGTCCCTCTATGGTTACCCCATTTACCTTTATCATGATGATGATGATGTCGCACACAGCACCTTGCAAGAGTACTGTTCTCACATATTGATTGGACAGGAACTGTTGTGTTAATGTAAATAACTTGCACAAAGTGATGTATATGGCCAATGTACAAATGTTAGCGTGTATGAATGACACACGTCTGTCTGAGGGAGTCTTGATATTACATAGGACAACACCACTACATAATACAGGAGTTGCTGGTGTTTCCCTTTTCATTCCTTTGTAATGCTTTGGTGTCTCATGGGATGTTCCTGATATATCTATATATATGTATGTATCTATATGCCGGACATAAACACTCACACATACATCTACATGATGGAATACATTTCCTATACTGCTGAATGACTGTGCTGAATGATATGTTTGTGATAAGGTCTGATGTCTATATATCTGCCATGGCTTAGTGGTAAATCACAATAGCTGTGTGTGCAGGGTCCTGGTTTCGAGCCTTGCAGAGGCCGTTTATTTTGTTGCTGGGCAGAACAAGGCCATTGGATACGGAGTGATTAAGGCACATTAAAGCAGATGTGAGCAAGTGTGCGTGGGTTTGCGTGGTGTTTAGCAATGCTAACCTCGAGTTACAGTTTCTTACACTCAGTTAGCCTCTACATTGCTTTACCAGTGTAATACTCACATACTGGCGGCCAAACAGGCTTACACCCGCTTGCTCCCGCACTTGCAAATGCACTGCATTTGGTGTTTGCATCTGACACTCACACTCCTAGGTGGGAGTGAGGACTACGATATTACCTTGTGATGCCTATTACATTGGATTACATGCCTACAGTAGTGGGAATGGCTGCCCATTAGGCGACAGCATGCCATTCGACTGTTCGGAATCCACGGCCTGTCCAGAGTTTGATTCATATTATTGGTGTGTTCCTCTTACAATCTGCACCCATCTGACTAATACATGGGAATTGACACTCTTCAATACAAACAAGTAATTGGGTTTTGGAACCCACATCCTTCAGCCGAGTCATGCTACTGCATATCTAATATGCTATCATCTTTCTAAGGTTGTCAGTGGAATATGTGCTTTCTGTCCCTATCAGACCTCTCATACAATTGGGGAAAAATACAACCTGAATCAGGGACATGGCATAACAACATCAGAGACACATTTAAATTATTAGTGCTATTAACCTGACACATTGACAGACACAGAGCATATGAATTCATACACATTTTCTGAGGTAAATGATGATTATAACTCTTAATTGTTGTCATTATTCATTATGTGTAATTCACCAGCTTTCCTCCAAATGTCAGTAGTTTTAGAAGGGATTAAGTGGGACAGAGTTAGAAATTGAGTCAAAATCAGGGACATCCCTGGAAATCGGGGACAGTTCAGAGGTATGGTCCCTATTTGTTCCCCCAATGGTTTATGTCCTGCCCAGTGGATGTGCTCTTAATGGTTGAGAAATATGGGCGTCAGCTATGCCCATTTCGAAATATTACTTACATCCCTGAGGTAGTCCTAATACGACTGCGCCAGCCAACACCTGCACACCTAGACCCATAATTGCATACCCATAGTTCCCCCACCTGCCACTCCTCTACAGCACTCATCCATACTGAGGGTGCAGATGGGGTATAAACACACCATTACACACTGCCCACTTTCCCCGTGTCGGGACACATGTCATACGTTGTGTCGACCTATGGGTTATCAGGCTTGCACAACCTACTGGTCCGTGTACATCTACAGCCTGGTTTGATAAGTCATTACCGGGACTGCCTCCGATTAATTTCTGGTATCCCACAAGGGACATTGATGTCTATGTTTCAAGATTAGACCTGGCAGGTCTCTCCCACTGGTAGTATCCTGCTGGTAGTCTGGGAAACAGTGGTGTGTTTACCTTTATTGTGTGTCTGTATGTCTCACCGGCCTAGCTGGTGGGTGGGGGGTTGATGCTACATGTTACATGTTTGTTTATTGGACCCCTCACCCCCATATGGACGGCCTGTAAACATATGTTACTCGTAACTGCTGTATCATATCCTAGCTATATACATGTGTATATTTACAGTCACATATATATATATATATATATATATATATATATATATATATATATATATATATCTGTTTACATTACTATATACAGATTATCTGTAAATGTATGCATACATGTATATGTTTTTATTTTGCTGTATATATATATATATATATATATATATATATATATATGTATACATATATATATATATATATATATATATATGTATATATATATATATATATATATATACGTATATCTCACAACATATGGGTCTATGGGTGTCTGCATATGTATATATTTATATGTGGGTATATATCTGTATTCTGTCTCTGTATGTATACATTTGGACTACGGAAAGGGAGAGACTTATCTGTATGTCGCTATGGGTAGATATACACACACATACCTCTACATATATACATCTACATCTGGTTATTCAGTTCCTTGCCATATAGATTACACTTTGCTGCAGTGGAACTCGTAGTGGGTGTGGCTGCTCATTGGGTGACACCTCTGCCCAATGAATAAATTTGCTTACATCCCTAGGGCTGTCCATACCCACATCAGCCAACACCTGCACACCTAAACCCATAACTAGCTACCTATAGTTCCCCCACCCGCACTTCCTCAACAGCACCCATCCTTACTCTGGGTCCTGGTCTGTTCTGGACACACCACTACATGCTGCCCACTCTCCACATCATGGGACCCATTTCATACAATTGTCTTGGCCCATGGGTCATCAGGTTTTCCCACCCTTGTATTCTGAGTATATATACACCCCAGCCAGAATGTTCGGTCTATCACCTTCTTTTTTTCTTGCCACTTTTTGGGGTGTCCCGCAAGGGACGCTCCTGTCTGTGTTCCAAGATTAGAATTCACTGGTGCATTGTGTATCCCCTGGTTGTATCCTGCCTGTGGTCTGGGGAGCAGTGGACTCTTTACATTCTTTGAATGTATGTTTCCCGTGTCCGGCTGGGGGAGGGTGGAAGGTCATGCTACGTGTTTCATGTTTCTTGCTTGGGCTCCTCACTTCCATTGGCATAGCCTGTGAACATATGTCATTCTTGTGTGCTGTTTCCTATCATAGCTGTATATCTGTGTTTATCTAAGCACACACACACACACACACACACACACACACACACACACACACACACATATATATATATATATATATATATATATATATATATATATATATATATATATATATATATATATATATATATATATATATATATATATATATATATATATATATATATATATATATATATATATATATATATATGTGTGTCTGTAAAGCAATACATACCCTGCGCAAATGCACTTACACATGCTTACTGGTGTTTATATATGCTTGAACCTGCTTACTAGTGCCTTATTCATTTTGACACTGACACTTCACTCCAGTTAACTTCTAATTGATATTTTGCAGGTTATACAGTGGACAGATGTTGCAATATGTTCATGCACAGATTATCAATGGTAAATGGTATGTGATACAGTGGGATTCGGTACGGGAATGTCTGTTCATTAGGTGGTTGCTCTAACCAATACACTATTGCTGTGCTGCTTCATTTGCATATGTACCCATATACCCATGGCTCCTGGTTCCCCAAACACACACCCCAATGCCTCCCTAACACTGCAGTCATCCATTCTCCAGTCGGATTTGCGGTGTATCCACACCACTACACATTGGCCACTACCTACTCCTATAGACCCATCCCATCGGTTGACTCACTCCACATATCCTCAGAACTCCCAAACATTTAGTCTACAAACATTGGTGACATAAGCGACCAAAATAATACTATTCGCAATTTTTGGGTTGTCCCACATGGGACACGGATGTGTTTATGTCAAGATTAGACTCTATACTTCATTGCATCCTTACTCCCGTTAACATGACACTACAATAAATTAATAAGTATGACTATGTGGTAACGCACACGTTACACATGAGAGCCTAATTATGTATGTGTTCGGCATATTTCTTTTACAAATAGACCGGTTTAGTATTTGGTGTTGCCATAGCAGGCAGATCCCAGGAATGATTCCATGTGTGGGAAAGTCCTCACATTTGATTATTTTCAGCACAGCACTGACTTCGGACATTGTACACACTTCTGCAGTTTAGCAGTTTTGTCCTGTCCCTCTTCTGCACAACCTATTATTCTATCTACTGTCAAGGTTTGTAAGGGCACATTCATGTTATTTATGTCTGCAAATGGAATGAATGTGTTACAGAGAATGTACTTCTACATATTGATATCTGCATGTGTGTTTGCATATATACTTATAACGAACTCGCTGACCTCCATGGGGCGATTCAGTTAAAATCAGCCCATCCAACCCTGGTACGCCTGGCTCCATATTTCATACCCATAGTTCCTTCACCCCACCCGTGTTCAAAATACAAGCATACCATCCATTGTCCACTTGTTATCACAGCCATGACACACCTCCACACATTGCCCTCTCCTGAGCATTAGGGGCCCTACATGTATGTTGTCCCAACTTATGTATTCTCAGGCTCTCCCACCATTTAGTCTTTGAACATACCTGCCCTTGCTTGTGTAATGGTCGGATGGCTAAATGGTCTATCTAGTTTTGGGTAGTCCCACCAGGGACTACCCTCTGTGTGTAAAGCAGACTTAGCAAATCGACAGTGTTACTCCCACTGGTAATATCCTGCCTGTGGTGTGAGTAGCAGTGCTTTACTCACTCCTGCCCAGCTGTATATGACATACTCTGACAGCGCTATATCATACTGGGGTTGCTGTTGATTCCTTTCTCATTCCTTTTGTATGCTTTATTGTTATGTCGTTCTTTCTTCATATACATATATATATATATATATATATATATATATATATATATATATATATACATATATTATATATCCATATATATTTATATACATTTCCTATTTTCCTATGCTGGGCACTGCTTAGACCCGCGCAAGTGCACTCAGACTTGCTTACTGGTACTTATATGTGTTTACTGCTGCTTATTTGTGCTTACACCTGCTTACTAGTACCTTATTCATTATGACAGTGCCACTTTGCTTGAATGATATTCAAGTTAAATATCTCATGCGATACTCTTATGTCGGTTTTATGGCAAAATAACATTCGTTCCACATAGAAAATGATATGTGCTATTGTTGGGCTCGAACCGGGAATACCTGTTTGCTAGGCAGATGCTCTAAACACTACACTGTTGACGTTTACGTTGTTTCCGCATGTTTTTCTCTATTTGAATGATTTTGATGTGTAAGCTATGCTCGGCGGAGTGCAGCGACATGCAAACACGCTGTGCTTTGCTTACACCTTCGATATTGCAGCAATTCAAATGTATAATATCGACACATGGACAGGGAATCTAATTGTGAAAGTTCTAGGGACAGGGTTCAACATTCCACTACATGCTTGTGTGTTTACTACTTCGATTTTATTTCACTGTTTGTGGACACTCTTGTATGCTTAGCATGCATTTCGGTATCCACAGAAACTGAATTACTGACATACTATTGCGGGTGGGCTCTTCTAGTAGGCATAGTAGGTTTTGCGAGTGTTGGGGCTTGTTTACACCCCTGTAGAGCACTTGTACACTCCCCCTGCACTCGCACACGTTTCCTGTGCACGTCAAGGGTGCAGCGGCACGCCCACATACATATTCATATGGCACTGCTGCGCCTTCTGTATTGAGGACGCTCGGCGCAAGGCTAAAACCATCATTGCGCCGAACTTCATTAATCCCGAGGAATTTCCTTGTGGAAGAACTTGATTTATTAGTTAGGTTGTTTTGTAATAGGGTTTACTCAGAATATTTGCTTCACTTTGTTAAGAGTGAGATACTTGACTACAGGGATACAGAATTCAAAACAATTTTAGGTAAGCCTGATTTTGTTCTTCCTACATTAGTTAAAACTAAATTTAATGCTAAAAGTTGCCAGTGTTTAAGTATTCCCTACTCCAAAGAAAGAGTTTGTGTTAAGGAAATTGTCAAAAAACTTGGAATTTGACATTTAGTAAGGAAATTAATGACAAATTTAAAATAAAGTTTGACGGGGAAATTTTTTTTAGAACATAAAGAAGGGCCTCCGATGAAAATTGTCTTCATTCCAAGTCGGACTTTCCTGGTAAACAAATGTTAAATAAATTAATAAATTAGGCAATTGATCACTGGTAATACAGAATAAGGGGAAAAGTGTAGAACAATGTTTAGAGAAACACAAGAGTTAACAAGGTAGGGATAAGAAAATACATATCAGAATGTGGTAGGTGGTCTTACAGCAGGTTTATTAATGATGGGTATTTGTTTTAATAGAAGGATAGAATTAATCTATAAGTTGCCCCAGTTCATTTAATTGTGAAACAAAAAGAATGGTGTATGTAGCAACATATATTTGCTGTCCTGCTTTTTATATCAATAAAATAAGATAAGTGGGAGGGTGGCCTAATAGTTAAGGTGTTTGCCTTACAAACACAGGGCGCAGGGTTTGAGTCTCACAAGGGATAATTGGCTAGGCTTAAAATGGCTCACAAGGGCAGTTAGCTTAGTACTAATCTATGAACCTATGAACAAAAGGCAGACTCAGAGACTGATATGACATCAAGAAATGAAAAAACAGTAATGATATGTATTGACATTCATTTACAGCTGCTGATTTCACAAAATGTTATTTTTTGTTGTTGAAAAGTGTGGTGACAGGGAATTTTTTTAGCATATAAAGAACTTTTGTGGCAATTGTGTTTAAAATCTACACCTTGCCCTGCTTTAAAAGATAGTTCTCAGGATTCAGCAAGCTCTGCATGGCATGCAGGAATAGTGCAGGAGCTGCTGGAAGCAATATGGCCACCAAGAGATCCAGGAACAAGTTCCCGGGACGTGCATGAGTGCTCTTGCACTATTCCTGCGCGGGCATGGCTCCTGTGTGCAAATTACCCTATTTGCAGGTGAAAACCATGCAAATTAGGTGAATTTGTGATCCAGGGAAGCTGGCAGCCATCCGTCCAGGACTAGTGTAATCTGCAGAACTGTACTCGGTTAGTAACTGAGTACATTTCTGCAAACTACAAAATGGAGCCATGACAACTCCAAATAAAGGGTGTATATATGGTCATTGGCATGGAAAACAGTTGCAAACATAAAAAAAATATATCTTTTTTTTTTTTTGGGCCGACTTCGGACGTTTAAGCATAGGGCAGCAGTGAGAAAATGGGATCGGCCGGAAAATAACAGAAAAACCCTGAAAAAATCTTTTCCTGCAAAATCACAATTTTGCCATTAAAGTCAATGGCAGGCAGAAGACAACAAGGCCAGTGAATAGTGATTGCAAAGGGGGAAGGCTCAGTGTCAGACTTGTAACTAGGCATTATCTGGAAATTCTATGCAAATGAGGGGAATGATACTGAATCTCAGATTTCCCCTCATGGCTAGCCTGCACTCAACTGTGTAGGTGCAGGAAGACCATGGTGCAAGCCTAAGAGCTAGCTGACATCATAGAGGGGTGTGTCAGGCATACTGTAAGCTTATTGGTGCCCTGTGGCTTGGGTTTGCCCTTAGCTTAGCAGAGCTAAGACACACCGTCTGAAGCTGCCAAGCACTCTACATTGCTTAAATGGGTGTGTGCGTCGCTCAGCATGTTTTAAAAAAAAAAAAAGTAAACCAGGAAACAACAGCTCCGTGCACATCTGAGCACTGTGTTTGCATGGCGCACATCTGAGCTTAAACAGGAAGGCAATGGGAAGGGAAAACAGCAGTAGGAAGGTAATCAAGGAAAACTAGCATAGCTGGCAGGTGAAATGTATCAGAATCAGCCAATTGCACAGGCAGCAGCACAGCCCAGCCCAGCACACTACTATAAACTATGCAAACACCTTTCCCTCTGTTTTTTCCCACAAACTCTACACCACCGGTGTACACAAACAAGGAAATTGTACTTAACAAAAGCAACAAAATGATAGGGGCTGTGTTAGCTCTCATAAATCAACATGTGGAAGAGGCTGTGGGTGGTGAAGATGAGAATGTTGATGGCCAACCCACAGTGAGAAGGAGAAGAGTGTACAGACCAAGGGTGACCTACCAGGGGCTACATGAGCTGGAGATAGTGGAGTGCTATAGGGTGGACATGGACCTCCTACAGCAAATTGTTGAGCTGTGCCGGCCACGCCTCACCCACAGAACCAACAGAGGGGAACTCATCCCAGTGGATACCAAGGTATGTGTAGGCCTAAGAATACTAGCCACAGGTACCTACCAAAGGCCAACTGGGGATATCTTGTGGATCTCACAGGCATCAGCATCCAGGGTATTCCACTAGTTCCTGGATGCCATGTCAGCACACACATGCCGGTGAGCACATATATTTACACAACACCTGTGAGGTGTTGACCAGCAATATGCATCTCTTCCACCAAATAGCAGAATACACTGAGGTAGTGGGTGCTATAGACTGCATGCACATACACTTCAAAGCACCACCTGGCAAGCAGGGTAGGGTCTACATCAACCGCAAGGGCTTCCCTTCCATGAACTGCCAGGTCATATGCGATGCCAAGGGCATTATAATGAATGTGTGTGCTGGCTGCCCTGGAAGCTATCAAGAATCCCACATTTGATGCAGCTGTACCACAGATTTGCCAGTGGGGACATCCCTTATGGTCACCTAGTGGGAGATGCTGGTTATGCACTGGAGCCGTGGCTGATGACACCCATCAGAAATGCTAACTCACCCAAACAAGAACTCCATAATGAGGCACACGCACAGACCAGAATCATAATAGAGCATGTGTTTGGGATGCTCAAGTCACGGTTCCAGTGCCTGGACATATCCAGTAGAGCCTTGCAGTACTCACCAGCTACATGTACCCAAATTGTCATCGTATGTGCCATGCTATACAATATGATCCTGGGGAAACAGCTGCAGCATTAACATCATGGAGCAGGGCCACACAGCCCCCCACCATTGCCAAGGCCTGCACAGGCACAAAGTGACACGGAAGAGGAACAAACTGAGCCTGCCCCAGTAGGCAGTATGGCCAGGCCTTGGCAAAGAGGGAACGCATAGCACATACACTGACATGGTAGGAACCCAAGGAATGACACCTCTCTCTCTGACATGCACATACAGTAAAAGGGATGCCAAACATGACACTACCTGTCCTTAACCATGTATAGGGAGTATACTATATGCATAAAACATAGTCAGCCCTCCAGCACCAACCTCAATACTGGCACAGCCACAAGGTAAGTCACTCTCACTATCAATTGCTGAATGGAGTAGTATGTTTTGTCACTTGTATCTATGGTATGGATGTGAGCATGCAAGGGAATCGGGTGGCTGAATGGGATGCCAGCAGATAGTAGACACCTGTATTGGCAGCATGAAATCTGTAACAAATATTGGTGTCACCACAGTAGCCAGTACTAGGCAAGGTGACAAAACCCACTGCAGGAAATGTGGTGGGCCAAATGTGTGTCCACAGGACACACACATGCCAGTCAGGGAGGCTCACATACCCAACAACAGTCTCAGCTAGCAGGACAGGCATAGACAAACACACAGAAAGGCTGTGCGAAGGCCTCTGATTGATGGCTATGGAGAACAACCCCCCCTCCAGACCTACACAGACAGACTACAACAGGTCAGGCAGTGGGATGTTAGTTCTAAAGGATAAGAAGTCTGAAACTGAAATGTATGTCAATAAATCCTAAGAACTGTAGTACATTGATATGCATCTAGTCTGCATAATAGGTCAGAATACAGAATGAAATGGAATACCAGAAATACCAGTACAGTCATAGCAGATGTGTACAGTTGTCAGGTGTGCCCCCCCCAATCATATGTCTTATACTGCCTTCTCAACCACCGAAAATTGGATGCGCCAAAACCACCTCTCTCTCAATGCAAGCAAATCAAAAATTCCTCTTTTCCCTCCCACAAAGTCATTCTCCTACAACTAAAATGCCTTCAAAGTGCTAAGTCAAACTAATTCAGCTATAGAAGTGGTTCATTTTGCTAAACTACTTGGTATTACTATTGACGAACATCTCAAGTTTGATATCCATATTCAAGAAAATATTAAGAAAACCCACCAAAAGCTAGGTATGCTGTACAGGAACAATTGCTTCCTCTCTTATACTACTAGGAATACTCTAGCCATCACTTATCTACGGCCTTCCTTGTTATATGGAACCCCCCCTGCTAACTAACCTATCCTCTATTTCCTCCAAACTAGAAAATTGCTATAATAAAATCTCAAAATTTGCTACCAAATCTAAACCTTCTACCCATCACTGCCTTACCCTAAAATCCCTAAAGTGGCTTGAACTCCCTAACTACTTAGACTTCCTCCAACTCACCACTGCACACAGACTTGTATATCACCCAACTAAGTGTCCAGCGCTAACTAATATCTTCCCCCATTACACCCCCAATAGAACTCTCAGATCCGAGCATCAAAACCTAATTGCTATCCCCAAACCCAAAAGTACAGCAGGCCAACTTCTCCTCACTGTCTCTCTAGGCAAATATGGAATTCCCTTCCTCCCTCTCTAAGAACTATCCCAAACTTAGAACACTTCAAAACTCAGCTTACCAAACAGCTGGCCAAAAAATGAAAATGAAATTGCCACCATCTAACCTAATCTTCCTTAGTCCATTACCCTGGGAGGTTTTCCCACTCTGGTTCCTAAGCCCTCAACAACTCTCCTTCAGCTATGCTCCTGGGGGGTTTCCCCCTCAGGTTCCTAAGACCTCAATAACTCTACTTCTGCTATGCTCCCACGGGGCATTTTCTAAGCTCTCCCTTCTCCATTAGCTATCAATAACTATCAATACAATAGCTATCGATAACCTCAATAACTTTCCTTCAGCTATGCTCCCACGAGGATTTTCTAAGCTCTCCATTCACCATTAGCTATCAATACAGTAACAATAGCTATAGATAACCTCAATAACTCTCCTTCAGCTATGCTCCCATGAGCATTTTCTAAGCTCTCCCTTCTCCATTAGCTATCAATAACTATCAATGCAATAACAATAGCTATCGATAACCTCAATAACCCTCATTCAGCTATGCTCCCACAAGCATTTTCTAAGCTCTCCCTTCTCCATTAGCTATCAGTACAATAACAATAGCTATCGATAACCTCAGTAACTCTCCTTATGCTATGCTCCCACGAGCATTTTCTAAGCTCTCCCTTCTCCATTAGCTATCAATAACTATCAATACAATAAAAATAGCTATCAATAACCTCAATAACTCTCCTTCAGCTATGCTCCCACGAGCATTTTCTAAGCTCTCCCTTCTCCATTAGCTATCAATACAGTAGCAATAGCTATCGATAACCTCAATAACTCTCCTTCAGCTATGCTCCCACGAGCATTTTCTTTGCTTTCCTTCCTCTATTAGCTGCTTATTTCTTATGGTTCAACATTGTAAATATTGTATATAGCTTTCCATTACTACTTTCTTTTCTGAAATTGTGCATGTATAGTGCATCCTCATTTTACTTAAAAGTATGTATATAAAACATCTTCTCACACTAAAGAAAATGTATAAACAAAAAGTCCACACTCAATGCTTTTTTACTTCTTATGCATATTTTAAAGGTACTTACTTGTAACTGTTTCCATATTATGTAAGAGTGACATCCATGTATTTCTGTACCTTATCTGTATTATGTATCTTGGAGCTTTTCTCCCTGGGCCTCCACTGAAAACGGGTCACTCTGACCCAGTAGACTTCCCCGGTAATCAAACTGGAAATAAATAATCAAACTGGAAATAAATAAATGTATAAATGTAACATGTATGTGTAGGTATAACAGTGGAGCATAGATTACCTGAGCAGGCCAAAGTAGCAGGATAGATTGTAGCATGTGTACAGTATGCAGGGCTGTGTGTTTTATGTTGGTTTGTGTTGTATATTGTGTGAGAGTGGTCAGCATGTAGGCATGGTGGGTTTTGTCCTGGTGGTCATTGGCTAGTACTGCCGATGACAGGGCCGAGTTCTCACAACTGCAGTGCCAAACACAATGCATCCCAGCAAGACACATTCCAGCAGTAAGCCATAGTAATTGTTTGGCTGTAATATCTGTTACCATCTGAAAGATTGACATGGCATGAATGTTGGCCCAGACATACAAACAGTACACAAATGGAAGTACACTAGACAGACAGTGTATAAAATGTTACTGTCAAATGGACACACCTTTGGAATTGTACATACAGGTTAGCAGCACATTAGTTGGGTTTGTAGTATGGAATACCGATGTTGTCTGGCCAAACACTGGCAGACCACAAAGGTCACAGGTATGAAGTATTGAGAAACTGCTGATGTCCCTGCACAAGCCAGCATAAGTGGAATGCCCCACATATATCTGTGAGTCAGCTGCAAGTTGCTTCCATAGCACACATCTCACTCCACCATCAGCCCCAAGTACCTCACAGGTCTTATCCCTGCTGTTGGGAATGAGTACAATATAACCCCTATCTCTGTATGGAAATAGCCACCGAATGCAGAATACTGAAGAGGTGTCCCATGCAGGTGTGTCCCAAGCTGTAAGCAGCACCATGCCAGCATCCACACCACTGGATCAATAATGACAGAAATTATTGACATTGACACCTTGCACACCTACCCTGTCACCCCAGGGGAATATAGTGGCTTGCAGCCTGAGACTGTAGGAGTGACACAATGCAATGGCCTGATACAGATGGCCTGCATCATACCAAATGCCCTGTCCCTGTCCTCTGTCAAAGGCCTGTGTCTCACCCGTACTGCCAATGTATGTTATGTCATGGACTCCTAAATAACAACATAACACAAGCCACAGAACTCAAATGCAAGGTCATGTCGACAAATCCCAGCAACATGTCCACCATGTCCTAGTGCATGAACTGTGAACCAACCCCAAAATATTGCTGGGACAACATAATAACTATAGGGAACTTATCAAATAATGTTTGCATCATGTTTGGAAGAGGATAGAATAACAGAGGGGGGCTAGGAACATGGATGTCATGGAGCGTGTAAGGTCTGAAACTCAGCCGTGTGCCCATTCTCTCTCTGCCTGCAAACACAGGAATGGGTGGCTACAAACCTGCTTGTAAACCACAATGTGAAGAGATAATGTACAGAAATATGACCCCTGCCTCTGGGTAACCTGTATGAATCTGTACAGCTATGAGGTATGGCCACAGCAGGATATGGCCATACTGTCACGTCGCTGGATGTACAAGAATGGGATCCTCAGCCACCACTGTACCAAGGTGCTGAACCATTTACACAGACCCATCAGCAAGTGTCTGCAGCTTCTCCTCCAGAATGGCATGATTGTGCAAGAATATATAAGCTGCAGACCACAATACTGGACACAGCTTCATTCACCCTGTGTTCCCAGGAAATTACTGCAAGCAAATATGTATACCTGACAGTAGTTGATGACATAAAATATCACCGTGTAAAACAGTACATATGTCTTAATATCTCTGCTAACACCAAAACCATGTAGCAGAAGCAGCACAGACACAATTACCTACAGTAACCCACTATCCTTTGCCCATTTTGACCCCATGTTGTCAACCAATCTACAGATATCCCACAGAAACAGGCTGCTAGCTGTAGGTGTAGAACACAAAAGCCTGCACTGGGGTACAGCCTACCTGGAATGGATTCACACATTCAATACAGATTGTCATACTGGGCATGCTCCCACACTTAGAGAAACGAAGCCCATGTCTGACAACAAACTAATGAAAGTTGCTCCCACACTTAAGAAATGAAGCCTATGTCTGGCAGCAACAGTGGACTATACATATCTGACAGTCACAGATGTTTGTGCACGCACTCCACATTGCACACCAGTCATGCTTTGCACACACATTGGATAGGAATACACACATATATCCAAGGACAACACACTATAATAGGCCAAACTTACACATACATAGATGTGTGGAAGACAGTGACAGACAGTGACAAAGAGCCTCCCATCATGAGGCCTGTCCCACCCAGCACACATCCAGTTGGCTAAATCCACATAATGTGCAAATGTCAATTACTGTAGACATTTGCATCTGGTATCCCTCAGCACTATAGTGTCTGTGATGCTTGTGATAACTGTGTAACATGACTGTACAAGTCATTATTCATCTAGCAGTTGTATACATGTACCTGTTAAATTTAAACCTGTGTGTGCCTGAGTGTTGTGTGTCTGCTTTCAGATGAATGGTTTATGGCCCATGCACACACACCACACTCCCCATTGTCTTAGTTTGGCAAGCCTACTGATGTAATTCACCTTGGTGAAGGAGTAGACCTGTAAGCTCTGCGGCATGTGCTATAACTGTGTAATGCTATAGTGTGATGTACTAGTTAGGTAGGAGTTCTAATCCCAGGCATGGCAACTGTGAAACTGTGCATGCATGTATATGTGTGTTGGTTGTGTGTGTGTGTATGTGTAGGGATCAATGTTTTTGTGACCATTCACAGTCACTACACTCCCCATTGCCCTACTTTGGCAAGCCTGCTATGTCATTCAGCTTGAAATATACCTTTGGGGAAAGAGTAGCCCAGTAAGCTCTGTGGTGCATCCTATAACTGCGTAATGTTTTAGTGTGATGTACTAGTTAGGTAGGAGTTCTAATCCCGGTCATGGCAAATGTAAAACTTTGTGTGTGTGTGTGTGTGTGTGTGTGTGTGTGTGTGTGTGTGTGTGTGTGTGTGTGTGTGTGTGTGTGTGTGTGTGTGTGTGTGTGTGTGTGTGTGTGTGTGTGTGTATGTGTTTGTGTAGGGATCAATGCTTTCAAGGCCATTCACAGTCACTACAATTTCCATTGCCCTACTTTGGCAGGGCTGCTGATGTCATTCACTTTGAAATACACCTTTGGGGAAGAAGTAGTCCAGTAAGCTCTGTGGTGTGTCATATAACTGTGTAATGCTGTAGTGTGATATGCTAGTTAGGTAGGAGTTCTAATCCTGGATGTGGCAACTGTAATGCTTTGTGTGTGTGTGTGTGTGTGTGTTTGTGTGTGTGTGTGTATGTTTGTGTAGAGATCAATGCTTTTGAGGCCATTCACAGTCACTACAATTTCCATTGCCCTATTTTGGCAGGGCTGCTGATGTCATTCACTTTGAAATACACCTTTGGGGAAGGAGTAGTCCAGTAAGCTCTGTGGTGTGTCCTATAACTGCAAAATGCTGTAGTGTGATGTAGGAGTTCTAATCCCAGACATGACAACTGTAAAGCTTTGTGTGTGTGTGTGTGTTTCTTTGTCTGTGTAGGGATCAGTGCTTTTGAAGCCATTCGCAGTCACTACAATTTTCATTGCCCTATTTTGGCAGGTCTGCTGTCATTCACTTTGAAATACACCTTTGGGGATGAGTAACCCAGCAAGTGGTGTGTGCTATAACTGCGTAATGCTGTAGTGTGATGTACTAGCTAGGTAGGAGTTCTAATGCCAGACATAGCAACTGTAAAACTTTGTGTTAGTCTGTGTAGTGATCATTGCTTTTGAGGCCATTCACAGTCACTACAGTTTCTATTGTCCTACTTTGGCAGGGCTGCTGATGTCATTCACTTTGATATATACCTTTGGGGAAAGAGTAGCCCAGTAAGTTCCATGGTGTGTTCTATAACTGCGTAATGCTGTAGTGTGATGTACTAGTCAGGTAGGAGTTCTAATCCCAGGCATGGCAACTGTGTGTATGTGTGGAGGATTAATGCTTCTGTGTCCATTCACAGTCACTAGGCACTGCTAAAAATGGAAAACATTGATATCTGTGCAGTAACAGACCTGATCCAAGGCTCCAGAGAGCACCCCTGTGATACCAGGTACCACACCTGTTGGCCACCAAATCAGGACCAAAACACTAAAGGTGGAGGAGTGTCCATATTCACCAAGGATGTTCACACCACCAGGCTACTTACCCAACACAATACATTTGTAATTCTCCTGGCGCAACTAACATTAGGCAAGACTGCAATCCAAATTATAGAGCTTGCTAGATATCCCCCACCATGTCCCAGGATTCCCACTACACCTTTCTAAACATACTGGAAAATATTATGATACAACCAAACATCCTAATACTGTGTGATTTCAACTACCCTGCCATTAACTGGGAAAACTACTCGTGTACCAACACCTGTGCCCAATGGTTCTTGGAAGTCATAATTCCCAATGTCCTGGCTCAAGTAACCCATAGTCCCACCAGGGGCTCCAATATCCTAGACCTGGTCATTACCAACATGGGAAATCAATGCTCCACACCTATGGTCACTCCATTGGTGGTCAGGTCTGCCCATAAGCTAATCACCCTTAACATCTACATCCCTCCCCCACACCACACACACAACACTCCGGTAAGGAAACCTCCGTAAAACATGTCTCTAAAGCCAACTTCATGCTATACATGTCAGACGTGACAAACGCCATGACATCCATGCAGACGGAAACTGAAATGTCGACTGCTGAATCTTACACTAAGGCACTGTACAAGCACATCCACTCTTGCATTAATCGTGCCATCCCAAATAGAACCAAGATGCTCTCCACCAAGAAAAGGAAGCCAATGTGTTGGTCCCCTGCCATAAACAAACTTTACAACCAAAGGAAGAAACTGTTGCAGAAAAGAGGAAGTTCCCAGGATGTAAAATACTCCCTTACCAGCCTCAGTAAGAAGCTGAGATCCCTCATAAAATCCTCCAAAGCTAGTTACAAACATAATATATCCAAAAATTCCAAAGACAACTGCAAGTCGTGCCATAGGTATGTCAGGAATCTAAATGGCAATGCTCAGATCTGCTCTGAGCTACAACAGGATGGCATTAAATATACTGATCCCAAGGTTATTGCCAATATCCTGGCAGATCAATTCAGTGCCAACTACACCCTGTCCGATCCCCTAAAGGGCCTATCTCAATACTGAAAGATTGCCAGATTCCAGTAATAATGGCCACACAGGTAAAAAACACTGTCCAGAGCTAGGAAAACAGCATCCATAGGACCAGACAGCATCCCTGGCTTTGTACTACATGAACTACAAAATGAACTGGCACCTTACCTACATGCCATGTCTAATCATAGCCACACATCAGGCTTTGTGCCCACTGAGTGGCACACAGCTACAGTTATCCCAGTCCACAAGGGGGGATCCACCTTGGATCCTGGGAACTACCGCCCCAGCAGTCTGACGAGCCTGATCAGCAAGGCCATGGAATGTATTAGCATGGAACATATAAACAAAGACATTGGCAACCTGCAAATACTGGACCCTACCCAGGTTGGGTTTATGAAGGGCCAATTATGTCTCCTGAACCTGATTGACATCTTCAATTCAGTCTCCAGAGCTGTGGACGAGGGTAAGGTGGCTCACACAGCCTATCCGTACCTCGCCAAGGCCTACAACACCATTTCCCCAGTGTGGAGTCATAGATAAACATACGTAGCTGGCCATTAATTCCTACATCACCCGATGGGTTGCCAACTGCCGTACTGACAGAACCCACACTGTAAAAGTAGGTGACTCCAAATCCAGCCCCAGACAAGTGACAGTTGGGGTACCTCAGGGTTCTGTCCTGGGACCGCAATTGTTTGGCATCTACTGCTCTGAAGTACAGGTCAACACTAAGGGACGCTGGCTAACAAAGGTCACAGATGACTGCAAACTGGGAGCCAACACTGAATCCCCAAATGATGTGGATATTCTACAAAAGGACCTTACAGAAAGAGATGCTTGGTGCCAGAGCCATGGCCTCAAGCTCAATGCCAATAAATATATAGTTATCCTCTTTGAGAAGGGACATGTACCTGTGAAGTACCACATAGGTGGCAGTACACTAAACACCAAAAGTGTGATAAGAGACTCAGGGACACAGGTGGATAACCACATTGCCACAACAGTCAGGAAATCCACCTATTTGGCACACCTCATCACTAAGGGCTTTTCATCCAGAAAAAAGGAGGCCAGTGTCCCACTGTAGTCATCTCTTAGTAGACCCAGTATAGAATACAACACCCCATTTGGTATGTACCTCTCAAGACATCTGCAACAACTAGAAATGCTGCAGAAATACCTCACTAAAAGAATCACAGGCCTAAACCAGATGCCCTATGCTGACCGTCTGAAAATCATCCAGATATACTCTGTCACATATCATCTACTCAGAGGTGATCTCTGCTTAACATACAATGCCATGTCAAACCCAGATCTGTTAGACATACTACACTTAAAGAAATCCCAATCCCTCAGAGACACATGCTCCAGGGATCTAAACCTTGTCATCACAATGAAGAAAACATGCTGGAGGGATGGGTTCCTGACCCAGAGACCCCCCATACTCTAGAATAGACAGCCCATACATGTCAAGCAGAGTACCTCTGAGGCCCTCTTCAAAAGAAACCTTGACAATTTCATGGGAGATAGGAAATTCACCACGGGTAATGCTGTAGTGTGATGTACTAGTTAGGTAGGAGTTCTAATCCCAGACATGGCAATTGTAAAACTTTCTGTGTGTTTGTGTAGAGATCAATGCTTTTGAGGCCATTCACAGTCACTACAACTTCCATGGCAATTGTAAAACTTTCTGTGTGTTTGTGTAGAGATCAATGCTTTTGAGGCCATTCACAGTCACTACAACTGCCATGGCAATTGTAAAACTTTCTGTGTGTTTGTGTAGAGATCAATGCTTTTGAGGCCATTCACAGTCACTACAACTTCCATTGCCCTACTTTGGCAAGCCTGCTGATGTCATTCACCTTTAAATACACCTTTGGGGAAA
>NC_056742.1:426426247-426438747 GCF_019279795.1 Protopterus annectens | reverse complement strand
GTAACTGGTTTAGAGTCAGACCTAGCTCCCGCAACTCTTACCATGTAGGTTCTGTCAGTAAGCCAGTTGGCAACCCATCTTGTGATGTAGGAGTTTATGTTCAGGCTGGTGAGCTTGTCTATAATACCTGAGTGGGGAATGGTGTTGAAGGCCTTTGCAAGGTCTAGGTAGGCTGTGTGGACCACTTTTCCCTCATCTATAGCCTTGGTAACTGTCTCAAAGAAGTCCACCAGGTTTAGGAGACATGGTCTGCCCTTAACAAAGCTGAACTGGGTAGGGTCCAGTGTTTGGATGTTTCCAATGTCTCTGTTAATGAGATCCATGATGATGTGCTCCATAGCTTTGCAGACCAAGCTAGTCAGACATATAGGGTAATATTTCCTGGGGTCCATTGTGGCTCCACCTTTGTGGACTGGAATAACCATTGCTGTGCGCCACTCTGTGGGCATGTAGCCTGTGGAGAGGTTGAGTTTAAACAGTGTGTTTAGGTGAGAGGTTAGTTCATCTTTGAGCTCATGTAGGATGCAGCCTGGGACACCGTCCTGTCCCATTGATGCTGTGTTTTTGGCTTTGGAGAGGGCTGTTTTAACCTGAGTGTCTGTGATTTCAGGGGCACTGCATTCTTCTGGTATAGTTATAGGCCCTTTTGGGGGTGAGAGGGGGGTGAAGTATGCACTGAACCTGTATACCAGGATGTTGGCTATATCGGTTGGTTCAGTGTATTTTGTGCCATTCTGCACTAACTCCGAGCAGATCTTAGAATTGCCACTTAGATTCTTAACATAGCTAAAGAATGTCTTGTAGTTATCTTTGGAGTCCATAGCAATTTTTCTTTCAAAGCTAGCCTTGGATGATTTTATGAGGGAATGTAGTTTCTTGCTGATACTGATCAGGGATGTCTTCCCTTCTTGGAATTTTACTCTTTTCTGTACTAGTTTCCTCCTTCTATTGTATAGCTTGTTTATGGCAGGGGTCCACTAGACTGGTTTCCTTTTCTTGGAGGAGTGAGTCTTGGTTTTTTTGGGGATAGCACAATCCATGCATTCTTGTAGGTGCCCATAGAGTGCATTAGTAAAGGATTTTGCAGCTTGGACAGCATGATCCTTTAGCATGGGGGCTTTATAACTTCCCACCTCGATCTTAAGTAACGTGAAGTTTTTCACAGTGTTTTTTTGACCAGGGGTGGTGGCAGAATGTGGATATCCAGAGTGATTAGTTTATGGTCAGATCTAACCAGTGATGGGTTGACCTCTGGTGTGGAACACCAGTCGTCTATGTTGGTGATGACCAGGTCCAATATGTTGTCACCTCTGGTGGGGGTGTTGACAAGTTGATCCAGGGTGTTTGAGTTTATAAATTCTAGGAAATGTTGGGCAAGGGAGTTTGTAATTGAGCAGTACTCCCAGTTAATGTTTGGGTAATTGAAATCACCCAATATCAGGGTGTTTGGTTTGACCTTTATGTTTCTGGGAATGTGGAGTGGGGGTCCTGTGACATGGTGGGTGATCTGTAGCAAGCTATAATTTGAATAGCAGTTTTGCCCATTGTTAGTTGCACGTGAATCATTTCTGAAGCATCGTGGTGTGCCACTAACCTGGAGGTGTGGGTATCCTTGATGAATATGGATAGTCTCCTGCCTTTTGTATTTTGGTCTAGGTTTTGTGGCTGAAATGTATGGTATGAGTTGTAGCCTGGTAGTGCTGGGGTGCTCGCTGGAGCTTTAAACCAGGTTTCTGTTACTGCACACATATATCGATTTTCTCCATACTAAGGAGTGCCTCGAGTGTGTGCATTTTGAGGTTTAGACTTCTGGCATTGAGTAGCATTACCCTCAGGTTTTTGTTACTTGTGCTATTTACGATGGTGGGTTTGTCTTTTGAGCCTTGCCTAAAAAAGGCACTATGGGGGTGGCAAGAGCCTTGGCCAGTATTCAAAAGCCTAAGGGTGACATGTGCAAGCCGTCTCTAGCAAAGCAGCATGGCTTCTCGAGCATGTCATCCTAGGCACTGAATCCCCTTTGAATGACATCAGAAGCTTAGCCAATTGTTGAAACTGATAATTTTTTTCTCTGTACCATGGCATTATTCTTGGTGAGGGCAGGATGCTACTCAGGGTCAGGTTTATACCAGCCTAGGCTACATGATCAGAGAGCTCCTCCATGTCTCTTTTCATGTAGTCCAGGGAGGTACAGCTCAGGTCATTCACACCAACATGGACAATGACAGAGTCATATTTGTACTTGTTCTGGAGTGACCTGAGTGCTTGTGTTATGTGGCAGATCCTGGCACCCGGCAGGCAACTAATAGTAACCTTCTCCTTGTTCTCCCTAGTGAGTGGAACGTCAGTGTGCCTGACTATAGAGTCACCTATTACTAGTGTGTTGGGTATGTTATTTTGCCTTAAGGTCTGTGATTGTGTGGCACACTGGTTTTGTGAAGTATGTGTTACATGGTTTGTGTTGGGGGTGGAGGTTGCTTGGATGTCTGCTTTGGAGGTCTCTGTTGCTTCTGCAGATTTTTATTTAGAGCCTCCAAGTATGTTTTCCTGTATTTATGTGTGTTGTTTGCCGGTGCTGGTTTCATAGGTCTATGTGAGACTGATGGTGTGATGCAAGTAATTCCCTTCTCCTCTTGACTGCCTGGTCCAGTCTTGGGTTGAGTGAGCTTAGCCTCTAGTTTGGCTGTATAATTGCATCTCTCGCATGTATTAGTGTTTGGTGGAAGGAGGAGAGGGTTGTCTTTGTACATGAGGCCATTGTAACATTGCCTCAAAATGCCCAGATTCACCAGTTGGACCAGAAAGTACACCTGAAACTGCACTTTGGACATGCCTGGATAGGTACAGTGAACTGTTTTACTGATTGGCTGGTAAGGTCGAATATAGATCCTTGTCCTTCTCTACATTATAGGGAGGGGGTCTAGTAATAAGATTTATTAGTGTTAGCTATGAGTTTTGAGCAAGTGCCGGTATGAAAAGCGAATGGCTTGAGCACTTAAGTTGAAAGTTTGTCTAGTTCCAAGGGAAAAATTGAAGAGTAGACTTTGTGGAGCCGGGAATAGTTATACCCTAGCTAACCAGCACTGCCTGGTGCACAAAACCTTTCAAATGCGGGTTTTTTAGCAGGGAAATGAAAGAGATAGATATTAGGCCAAAATGGCCAATAAACTACTAATTTCTGGGCTGAAACTACTCCTCCAGGGACAGATAGGCTGCTCAAAGATCCCTCTCTCACAGTGAGCAGAGAAACTTCCTTTTATCCAAGTAAGGAATGGGCAAACACAGAAACTTGTAACAAAGCCCTGAATTCAGCACTAACCGGAAAACTGGACTATACTAGCTTAGAAAGGTGGGAAAAAAGTACATATATATATTTTTTTCAGAAAATAAAGCAGATACAATAAAAAACACTTTAAATGCACAGAAATGGCTATTACACTTGAGTGTGTAACCTACAACAGGTAAAAAGGTAATTTAAACACAAAAATGACTTTGTTAAAGTGCAGGCAGTAAAATAAGTGCAACATGTAGCTAAAACAAATTTTTTAAATCACAGAAACTCTAGAAAATTGGCGTTTTAGGCGGTTAGCTAAAGGAAGCAAGAAAATGTAGAAACATTATACTTAATCACTCCATAGTCTCTCTTCTGTCTCTCTGCTGCTGTAGAACTCTGCAGGGCACCAGGCAGGAGCTTGCTGAGTTGTATACTAGCACAGAAACCTTGCAAATACAGATTTTATAGCAGGGAAATTAAAGAGATAGAAATTAGCCCAAAATGGCCAATAAACTACTCATTTCTGGGCTGAAACCACTCCTCCAAGGACAGATAGGCTGCTCAAAGCTCCCTCTCTCACAGTGAACAGAGAAACTTCCTTCTATCCAAGTAAGGTATGGGCAAACACAGAAACTTGTATCACAGCACTGAATTCAGCACTAACCTGAAAACTGGACTATACTAGCTTAGAAAGGTGGAAAACAAGTATACATTTTTTTGTTTGTTTTTCAGAAAATAAAGCAGATACAATCAAAAAAATACTTTAAATGCAGAGAAATGGCTGTCACACTTGTGTGTGTAGTCTACAACAGTTAAACAGGTAATTTAAACACAAATGTATATATATATATATATATATATATATATATATATATATATATATATATATACATATATATATATATATATATATATATACACCCATATAGTTATAGATATCTACACACACACATATATATATATATATATATATATATATATATATATATATAGCCATATATAATCCAATATCTATATATATATATATATATATATATATATATATATATATATATATATATATATGGCCATATATATAATGCAATATACAGATGTATATAAATACATATATATGAATATATATGTGTATGTACATGTACACATATATCTACATATGCATATATCTATATATATATATCTATATATATATATATATATATATATATATATATATATATATATATATATATATATATATATATATATATATATATATATATATATACACATACATATCCTTGTTATGTGTAAACATTACTGTTGTGTTTAACCTCCCAGATGTATCACAGCATATTTATCAGATATGTGTATATTTAGATATAACAACATATGTGAGTCAACAGTAAAGTACTACACAATTGTAGAAGTCACAGCAATTGTTCAATACTATTCAGTTGTATGTACTGAAAGATATTTTGGAAAAACAACAACTGTCTTCACAACTATCATGGCTTAGTGGGTCACTGCTGTGACTATAGAATACAGGGTCTTGGGTTCAAGACCTGCAAGGGCGGTTTATTTTGTTGGTGGGCAGAACAAGGGCTGTTGGATACAGAGTGGTTAAGGAAATTTTGAGCAGCTTTAAGCGTGTTTGCACTGGTTTGTGCAAAGCTAAGCGGTGCTAACGTATGATTAAACATACAGGTGCTTACTGTAGGCTTCACCTTCCAGTGTGCATATGTGCTTAGCTGTAATAATGCAGCAATGCTGACCCCTGCTAAGCATGGCTCAGCCCTGGTAACCAGTGTTCACATTCCAGTCTGATAACAAAACAGGGTAATGACATATTTAATAAGTGTATGTAATGCCATGCACATAACATGTGTCTATGTGTTGTCCTTACAGTAGCAAGGGGTGTGAGTCTACTGTCTGGGACACTTGAATATATATAACTTTTACAACACTCTTATCTATTTGAATGTGTTACATACATGGGTAGTAACCCAGGTTATATGCAGTCACACTGGCATGTAGTGTATCATTATGTTACTACTGTTGACAGTGCTTTCCCAAGTAAAAGTAGAGTGCAAATTATAGTACTGGAAACAAACACCCCTGCATGCAAAGATGGCCTCTGAGTCCTCACTGTCATGTTTCTGGTGTGTGAGCGGTGTCTCATTAAATATTTCCTACTGGATCATGATCTGACATGTGGAAAATAGCTGTAGACTACTGTGTGTATAGCACATGTCAGTGAGGGCTGCCATCATGTAGTAATTGCATACCTATCAGTGTCAGACGTCTGTCTGTCAACACATTAATCCCAATGCATAGCTAGTTGGCTAGCTTATGTCTGCCTGTCCTCTGTGCAGATGTGCAGATGTCAAGTATCCATCTCGGATACTTACATGCAATCTATGCTTGACTGCCATTGACATGTCTGCCCAGCTGTGTTATGAATGCCATAGACAGGCATCCACACCCTGTACACACCACATGTCATGGATACCTCAACTACACTACCACAGTCAATAGAACATGCTTGGGTATAGGTCTCCAAGACAGACACTGACCGTGTTATGTAATACATGTTTTATACATGTCAACTGGAGAACCTCACTGTCCCTCTGCAAGAGATAATTGACTGATGCATGTCACTCTCACCCTGAGGATCACCCCAATGGTACCTGTGGATAGATGGCCTGCTGGCACATGACAGGTGGCATGATACCACTGTACACACATCCCCTACACTTCCCATGTCTCCATGGACAGTAGCCTGGTACACACCTATGAACACCTGCACCAATGCACCCCATTACTGACAAATGTGTACGTGTGCATTACTGAGAATATCAGTGTCTGTGTGTTTGTAGACCTGTAGTTGAGAATACCCTGAGGCCCTTCACACCCACCGCACCCCCCATTGCCATAGTTAGATGTGGCTGCTGCTGTACCGGACATTACATGTACCTTGTTATGCTCTTCTCACTAAGGGCTACCTGGGCATTGCAGTACCAGCACAACACAGTTGTACAAATTGGTTTGATAGGCATGGGATACCCACAGACTTCTGGCAAGTGTGTGTATGTGTGCATGTGTGTGTATATGTAGGGTACAGCATTCTGAGGCCACATTCTTCTATTACAATACACATTTCTACACAGTATTAGGGCTAGTGATGTTGCTAACTGTAGGAGAGGCATGACAATGCATCACCCTACTATGACTGTGGCATGTGCATTAGATGTATATCCCTGTAGTAGCACTCTTGGGATGGACAAGGGGTTGTATTGCAGTCCTGGTGAATGTACTGGTGGGTATGTGAGAGTGTTATCATGGGTTTCAGTGCATACAATATCCACAGTGGGGTGTGGGGTCTGGGTATACTGTCATTACACCATGGTACTCCCAGTATGTGTCCCATGTCCCACTGTATCGGGACCACTGTCACCATCAACCATACAGGTAACTGATAACACTATCCATCCCAGTTATGCATGTGCTGTGTGCAACCTACCTGTAACACAATGTACACACTGACAAGGTAGTAAGCACTGATAGGCCTAGGTCTCTCAGAGGTATGTCTGACTGTTATGTGTTTGTCAATGTTTATATGATGGTATGTCACACTATGTATTGTCCATAAACAAGTACATCCGTCATTACCATACTGTACATGCCTTGGGATGTTCTTCATGTAACATATAATCTAGAACACACCTCATCCTAAAAGCTGTGTGGTGTGTGCAATTAAAGCCACACACATCAGTAGCACTACATACCTAGGTAGGGGTCTAGTCCCAAGTAAGAGTGTGTGTGTATGTGGAGGAATCTTCTGCAGTTTGCAGAATATACATGCCCCAAGAGGTCATCTGTATGAGAACTGCCTGGCATATGCTAACATTTCACAGGTACCATCCTGTGGACATACATTCCATCACAACTAGTGCTAGATGTGTAAATGGCCTCTTCCCCACTGTATAGGTGTGCAGAAATACTGGGGTTGGTATATATAGCTGGATGTGACTTTTCTAGACACAGTCAACATCATTGCAGTTAGTGCTGAGTGTTTCCCCCCGCTTAGCTGGCCATTATACTGTACAGTTCATGTTAACAGGTTAGGTAGTTGTCTATAATACTATCTGTGGTCCTACAATACCTCTCACCCTCCAAAGGGTAGGGGTGTGCCACCCACACCAGCACACATATGTTTACTGAGTTGAGGATTGCACTACATTGAGGAAGGGGACATATACCAGCCAGTACCATCATCAATGACATTAAACTAGCAGGATGCTTATTCCCCAGTGTCTTGTTGTGCCTATTCTGCCTTGTTGGAATTACACCGGCTACAATGGGTTCCTTGCACAGGTACATACATCCATGTGTACAGTATTTTCTGTGTAGTGCATAAACATCAAAGCCTCTGTGTGTGCTATACACAAACATGTGGTGTGTATCACCCAGTACACTTACCATTGTCCACTGTAGAAGGGCTATTAACAGCAGCCACCACACACTCACCTGTATGCACAAATCCCAGACCTGTCAGCCATGTGGCACAGGCAGTAACTGTTATACAGACCTGTGACATGTGTTCACCTGTACCCAGATATGGCACAGCCAAGGTGTCACCACAGTGCCATACCCCTTGTAGGACACGACAGCAGACCATCCTCCTGCTGACACATGGACACCTATGACACAAACGGATAACATTATGGAGACCACAATCACTCAGTATTAATAACAGCTATAATGCATCATGGCTGGACAGCTACACTACCTGACAGGTAAGCATTAAACTTTACTGCTGATAACATGTTACACAGCAGTACATTGGTACACTGTAGTACAGTCACCGTGTGCATCAGAACCAAATTAGCTTGTCCCTGCATCAATGTTATGGATGACAGGGATGTGGCACATGTATCATCATATGCACAGGGTGTGTTGTTGGTTTTCCAGAGACCTAGGCTGACCCATACATTTGACACCATGTGTGTGAGTGAGGGGTTTTAATTATTGATATGGCCATGGTGATATTGTGTGTGTGGGGTTGCTCTAGCTGTGTTTGTATTTTGTGTGAGTATGCATGCACACAGTTCTGCCATGTGGCTGCCCTATACAGGTGTTTGTTGGACAGCTGCAGACCATACTTGGCAGGGTGTGCAGTTCACTGCCTCTGGCCATGGAAATGAGAACTGTGCCTACCTGGGGTTCCATGGGCACATCCAGGTACATGCCACGATATGGTACTCTCCCCTGATGATAACATATGTCCAATGGAACAAGGTCCCTCCTGGGACTGGCCAGGGCCACATGCACATGGCCTGCTTTGGTATGGTGTGGACAGTGCCCCCCTACAGCACTGGGGCTGGTACTGCCACTACAGGAGCAACTTGGTGTCCTTGCATGTCCACATCGGCCACCAACTGTTGGTGTTGCTAGCTTATGTCCACATGGCCGTTGCACCACTCTCACCTCATGCTCGAGCATGGACAATCCACGGTCGAGGAGTCCCACCATCTATCCATGACCTCTGCATAATGATGGAGGGCACCTGCAAGATCATGGATATTGTCAGTAACAGCTGAAAGAGTAGCCCTCTGCAGCCTCAGACCCTGTCTGGTGTATCATTCCATATGTGCCTGCACCTCCATGACAGCCTGAAACATGTGTCTGGTGGTACCAGATGTGACACTTCTGCCAGGGGCACGATGACCAGCAGCCCTCCAACAAGCACCCCTGTACATCTGCTTATGTGGCACCCTGCTGGAGATCTGGCTATGGCTGCTGTGTCCAGACCAACATGACATAGATACCACACTGTCCTGTTCACTGCCACCAACCGCCAACTGTCTCTCTGCTGTGGTCACTGGTGATGGAGTATGTATAGACACTGTGACTGTGTGCAGGGATGGGGTGGATAAAAGCAGGATGTCAAATGATGGCGCAGCTTCAGCCTCTGACAACACCGCCTGTGCCTCAACACACCTATCATCATTGTCAGTGTCTGTATGGACACCAACATCGGATTGCCTGCAGGAGGGACCCTGACCCACCTCACCACCTGTGAGGGGAAAACAAGAGACACACTTTAAGACCTGTACATCATTGCTTAACAGTACACACACACACACACACACACACACACACACACACACACACACACACACACACACACACACACACACACACACACACTGACATTCCACCATAATACTTACCTGTCCCTGAGTTTACAGACTGTCCCTAGTTTATTCTCTTAGGTTCCTCATCCTGCATTAGTCTTGGAAACTTACAGTTATTAATACAAATCATTAACGTATCATTTTTCTAATTGTCTAGACAAGTGATCACAAAACATGACCTTTTATTCCATTACCTCTTTGACTTGATTGGAGTTGGTTTTACAAAGACTCACTGCTGTTATCCAGTGTTCACCCTGGGTTTGTCCAGACATCTTGAGCATGGCCCCCATATGTTAGGGGCTACTACAGTCACTCAATAATGTCATGCACTGGAGTGTCATACCTAACTATTGTTTATTAGATGCAAGATCTGTTGCTCTATTAACTTTTTATGTGGACTACAGTAACATTTGGAAACCCTCTCTGGTGTTGTCTAGTAATTCCCCAATGCATCTTTAGTGCTGCATACGTGGGTATTCTTTCACCTTTCTGCTGATTGCAATTATAACAGTATGTCTGGTGTCTAGTTTCCCTTTCAATGCATGTTCCATGCTACAGACCTTATTATGCTATCAGCTGTCCTGAGATTACATGTCAAACAAGTATTCCCAGTGTCTCATGTGTCTGACCATGTCCATGTACTGTACGATTTCAAAGGGAAGTCGAGAGGTATGAACAACCCCACAATCACACATGTGCATACATGGACATACACAAATTCGCACACACACATACACACACGCATCATACATACATCACCCCCCTCCACTCCACCAGATTGCACTTACAGACAATATAACCCACCCACCCCCCGCACACACACACACACACACACACACACACACACACATACAGGTGAGGTTGCACAAAAATATTACACACAGACCTCCCATTACCCATCTGTCAACATCCATGACATATGGCACTCAACAACATGCAGTGCAGCTATAGTCAATCCCTGGTAGCAACAGTATACATTTCTGTGATGCATGGGTTGTGTTAGTAGGTGATGCCTCTTCCCCTGGAAAACACTGCATCCATGTACACAGTATTGCTGTGCACCTGTTCAGCACCCTGGCTTGTACTGTGCACCATACCTCACAAGTGTACACACCATTGCTGAATGTGTATTACTGTGTCAGTTATGTCTGCTCTACTGCTCACAGCCCGTATGTGTTTGTCCAACACATACCTGGGATGATATGTGGACAGATGTCATTTGTGAATGCCTGATGTCTGATTTACAGATATCATCATCAGCGGTGCATGTATGGCCAATACGATACAATTACACTGACAACTTTCAAACCTTACCATGGCTATGGGGAGTGTACACACTCTTATTGATATGACACCCACTTCCTTGATATGCAATGGGAACACATTACTGCATATGATAACATTACACGAACCTGATATGTGACATATGACCTGTACAATCAAATGCAGTGTCAAACATATGTGTTAGTTGTGTGGATGCTGACTGAGATGCATACACTTTGTGGGTGCATATGTGTGCACACCCTTATCATGATGGTTTGTTGCACCTACTGTTATGTGTACTACAGCAGTCACTATTCCTGGCAGGGGTATACTAGCATGGGCCATCTGCATTTGCAAGTATTTGGTCAGTCTGGCCTGCAAATGTCCCCCATCTCGGCATGATTGCAAGGTCAACTCATGTGCATATCCCTTGGAGGTCACACACTGACATCACTATCGCTGTGGAGTCAGGGTTATGTCTGCCACAGTTCCTGACCCTGACTGTGTGCAGATACAGCCATTCATAGCATCCTTTGGATCTCTGCGTCAGTGCACTGTTGTGTCATGATGACACCCCCTCCCCACCCTCAGCCTTTTTGCAGATGCTTGACAACTATGGCTTACACATGTGTGTCATTTTGCAGTGTCCCAAACACTAAACACCATGTGTACCAGCCTAGTCCCAGCTAAGGAATGGCAAACATACAGGTGTACACTGGCACTGGCAAGGTGCAGATGGGGATGGTGGGCCTGAGGTGAGGTGAGGTGTTGGTTGTGCAGCACATGTATCTTACTTAATACTGTCTGTAGGTTTCCAACCAGTACAAATTGCAATGCATGCCTTTTGGGGACCTTTTCTGTTATGCATACGCTACCTGTAGAGAGGCCTGGCCAATTATCCCTGTGGTACATCTGTCCCATCTGATTACCCTAACCCATGGACCACACGTATGCAGAGTCCAGGCAATTTCTGACACGGGTACTGCACAGCTAGTACTTGCTAGACATTCCTGCTACTCCCTTAGTGTTGTGGCATGTTACTAGGCAGTCTGCATGACTGGTTTGCTACGTGACATCATCTGTCTTGGATGGCCATCTGTTTATTTTCTACATTAATCCTGTCCCATACACCCTCCCACATATATGACAGTCTGCACTGTTTGCCATGGTATATGCAATGGTGAGGTGTGGCTACATGTCCAACTCCTGGGTGCTACCTGTTGGGTATGGGGTCCATGGCATGACATGTAAGATGTGTGCAAGCCATGGCTGCTTCTGTTGCAGGCAAGTGGGCACATTTGATGGACAAACATCTTGGACAGCAGACCATTTCTTGGTGTGACATTGGCAACCTGTACTTGCTGGAAAGTCCATACTCATAAAGAATGCATGCTGTCAGTACCTTAACAGCTGCTTCCATTATATTTTATCTGGAGTGTATGCACACATATGCTTTCAGTGTTTGTGAAGGTATGTATTCCCCATATTTGCTGTCCTAACATAGGATTCCATATTACACATTCATTGCTCATGTTAGGATCACATTACAGGTTGTAAGGGTTGTGGACTGCAGTATTGTAATATGCCGTAGTGTAGATCTGTAACAGTTGCCACTGTAATACTGGTATATTCACTGTTGTAGCAGTGTATAAGGGTGATGTTTCAAACATGTCCCTACTGTAGGCCATTTGTCCCACCATTATGTTTATCTCTGTGAACACATTTTGCAATGACAGGATGTTAGTTATAATGCAGGAGTCTGACATACCCTTCAGATACACCATCATGGT